>NW_003298963.1:262821-319038 GCF_000151645.1 Tuber melanosporum
GCACGGTATGGCTGAGCTTATAGAGCGCTCGGGGTACGCACAACATAAAACAAAACTAATAACTGAGTATCTATACTGGTTATATTCTCTAAAACAAAACCACTGTTTAAACAAATAAAACCTAATAATTATTAAGAGTGGAGTCTGAGAAACTAAAAGCTTCAGTTTCCACTATAAGTTCTTTATCATAAGTGTCACACCAGGGACAAAAAGTCCTAAGAAAACATTAAGACTTAAAGAAATGCAGATTACAGTAGTTACGAATACCAGATTCATGGTATATACCTACGCAGGAGTTATTGCAATCAGGACAGTATTCTACCCAGAGGATAGTGAACTAGTCTTCAAGTTAGATAACATCACGGTTCAACAACAGTTCAACAATCTATTGTCACAGCCTCACATTAAGTTCCACATAGTTTGACATCGTTACGGTATTCGGATGGTGGATGGTGATCAGATAAGGTTGTCGAGAGCCTGCTCCATAGCCTGATTTTCCTTATCACTGCTTTTGAATTCTGACTCAAAGTATAGTGCCCAAAACCCATCCCTAGCTTCGAGTTCCATCTGCTATCGCTTAGTTTCTGGTATCATTGGTGTCCGGTACATTGTAATATCATTTATCGTTGGAGGGAGGGATTCATTTGGCATGTTGTCTTTTCACCATTTGTTCACCTTATCCATAGCATGCTTCAGTCCTTTTAGTGGTTCCCCGCTCTTTTCGCTTGTCGGATATCCCTTCCATTTGACCAGAAACTGACCATTCCCATAGCAAAGGCTGTGGTCCCAGATTTCTTCAACTTTCTATTAGTCCTTCTTATCATTGATAATAGGTGTAGGTCGAGAGTAGATTCTACCAGGGAACTTGGAGTCGTCATTTGGGTGGAGCTGCTTGACTGCAGAGGCGTGGAAAACAGCAGTATTGTGGTGGTATATGCGTCCCTTCATCTGGACAGTGAAGTTTTCTGTATGCTCTTCAAATAATAAGACCTTAATGGATTCTCATCATCATAGTTGTAGTTTCTTGCTGCATCCAATATTGGTAATAAACATGTTTCTATAGACTATAAGCAGGTCACCTGGTGGAATAAGAACATGCTTGCACTGTCATTTCTGAGCTGTAGTGGTACTCTGGAATCGGAGAGCTTTAACAGCTTAGAAGGCATCATTCTGGATAGTATAACGGCGGTTTAAGTGGTCATCAGAAGCAGGGATTTGAGGAATTCTTGAATTGTGTCGTAGGTAGAAGAGGGTATTGGTGGCCGAAGACTGCCTTATATGGAGACATTCCCAAGGTGGCTGAATATCTGGCATTAATATATGCGGCGAGCTTAGTGATGGCTGGTTCCCACTTGCTCTGTTGTGCATTCATCATATTCCTCATTCTGGTCTTGACTTCGCAAATCTTTTGTTCTGCCTAGCCATTAGTCTCATAATGTCGAGTGGCAGCCATAATATGGTTGATTCCAAGGGAGGTTAAGGTTTACTTCCAGAATCTGGCGGTGAAATAAGGATCAGGATCACTGATAATAGATAATGGGTATTAATGGGGGGGTAAATAGGTATCACTGGAGGTTATTCCAGGTGTCTTTAGAGAAGTCAGTGACCTTCATCGGTATGAGTCATGTGTATCCAGAAAGCCTATCCAAAGCTACCAAAGATAATGTCAAATCTAGCAGACTTGTTGAATAGTCCTGCGAGATCAATGGTATAGGATTCGAATATTTTACAATGTAACTGAAGGGTCTATGCTTTTCATTCAGGGAGTAGGGTTCGTTCCTTATTTACCTAGCAGAGTTTACATTGTTTGACAACATCGCAGAAATCCTTTCGCATTTCAGGCTAGTAAACATATTCTGATGCATATTGGAGGTTACCGTTCACACTATTGTGTCCTTTGTTGCAGACTTCGGTAATGACATATTCCCTAGTGGTTATTCCATTGAACATATCACCTGTTGAAATGTATAGGCAATGTTCACCATAACGGGTACTGGTATAGACCATTCTATTGGATATATTGTAGGAGATGAGATCTCCCTGTCTGGAGCTCTCCATAGCTTTGAAATAAATTGGATCATAGCAGTATCCTGCTATCATCTAGCTTTGGAAAGAGGAGGTTAATTCCTCTGTAGTTGATCTAACTTCTCATTCATCCTCAATGAGGGATCCTCTTGTCAGTTCGATAGGGTCTTCCTCTTCTTCAAAGGTTTCATAGAGCTGTCAGTGATGCTCCGGCCTCATGGAAGACATGACTGAAACAATAGTTTCATTTTTGTATACTCGTAAGGGTCCACTATATAGTAATCATGAATTGATTATAGAGGGAGAGGATAGGGGTGCTGACTGCAGAGAGTGTAGGTAAGATATTGCATGCACGTAGGCTGCTGCTTGTTCATGTTCTTCAAGACCTTGGTGTCATCTTGGGGCGGGATTCAGGGTAAGGGGAGGTTGGATCAATCTATCATTAACTGCATCCATCATCTCTTCTGCTCCTTCTGCAGTATCGAAGCTGGTGTTTTTGGAATTATCAGCAGACATATAGTACGGTCACTGGTATCTGTTGCTGAATTTAATTTCAGTCTGGTGAAAGGAGCAGGTATCAAGGTAACAGTGGAACCAGTGGAGTCTGCTTTATTCAAGCTCGTGAGTAAGTATACTGCGGAGGGTGCAATCATCTTTCTACTCGTCACCAATATCTTTTCGTCATTGTGTTCTAGCAGCTCTATCCATGGTGTAAGAGAAAGGATTGGAGGGAGAGGCAGTACTGATGGTAGTCAATGATTGTTCTTGTTCATAGGAGGTGTCGTCAGAACTATCTTCGCTTTATTTGGCATGGTCATAAACAAGAGAAGAGTCTGTGAGATCTTGGTTCTCATATAGGCGGGAGAGAGCATCAGCTAAATAGTTGGTTCTTCCAGGGGTTTAGATGATTTTTGCATCATATTTGCTGATTTCTCCTATCCATCATGTTCTTCTTCTTCCAGTGACCTTTTCTGTCTTAAGATTAGTGAGAGGTTGGTGTTGAGTAACAATGGTGAAGGTATTGCCCATCAGGATGTAGTTGAAAGCAGTAAGAGCATCAATCACTGTAAGGACTTCCTTGTCAGTGGGTCCATAGTTCATCTGTAAATTAGTAAACATCCTGCTGTGTAATACTGCCGGGCTTGCCATTTCATGTAAAGCTCCTTGTCCAACTCATGCTCCAACTCCAATATCTGATTCATCAGTATTCAGTCTTATCAGGTCAAGTTTACTGTAGTTGATAGACTGTATAATGTTGGCATTCTTAATCAATTTCTTAATATTGGTAAAGGCTTGGTCATGACTGTGGGTCCAGACAAATTCCACATTACCAGTAAGGTCTGTGAGCAGTGCTGTCACAGTGGAGTGGTGTGGTAAAAACTGGGCGATATAGTTGACTAGCCCTAAGAATCACATGAGTTCTTTTTGATTTTGGGGTGTTGTCCATTCTGTTAAACAGGATATCTTTCCAGAGGCTAAATGTATTCTTTCGTCATCTATTACATGTGGCAGGATATCGAGTTTGTCAGCAAACAGGATTAACCTATTTCCACTAGTGTAGCACTTAGCTTTCCTTAGTCTAGTACAAACCAAACCTATATGATATGCATCTTCCTCTTCTGAGTTTGAGAAGATGACGATATCATCGATGTAAACCCATACAAAATGGTGCAGATATTCGCTTAACAGGTTTTCCATAATGTGCATAAATGTGACGGGCGCATCTATATTACCTTGTAATATAACTCGGCTAATAAAACTTCCAAAGGGTGTTTTGAAACTGTTATAGCATTCGCTTTCTGGATCTAACCTTGTCTGAAAACAGGCATCGCTTAGGTCAATCTTGCTTTAGAATCTAGCCTGTCCAACTGTATTCAGAATTTGAGTTTGGTTTGCGATAGCAGAGCTGTCCATAACCGTGCTTTCATTTCGTAGTTTGAAGTCAACCCAGGGGCAGATTCTTTTGCCATCCACTTTGGATTGGACAAACATATGTGCAGTACCTGGTGCTTCTGCTCGGTAGATGACTCCTCTTCTTTGTTGTTAGTTTATCTAGTCACATAGTGGGTTTTTGTATGTGTTAGGGATAGAGTAAGTAGGTTGGTTCTTAAGATTAGAGGGGTCTCGAAGGCCAATGTGGTGGTTCACTTCCCTCATAGGCGGTAGTTCTTCAGGAATCTGATCAGAGCAAACATCAGTGTACTCATCTAATAGGTGTTGGGTAGCTGCTTCACAGACTGCGGCTCAGTACTCTCCCCTTGTTGGTTTGCGTGAGACTCTGACCTTCTAACCTGGGATATCGATAGTTGATTCCCCACATCTCATTATAGCTTTATGGCAGTTCAGGAATGGCATCCCTATCAAAGCATCATATTTGGCAAGGTTTCCAACTAGCATTTCCTGAGGGGGTAGGATGGCGGTGCCAAGCGGGATAGTTGCGATACAAGTTTCATAGCTGGTGGATCGTGATTCTTTTGCTGCCATATTGACTAGTATGGGCTGGTTAAGGTCTAGAGTTCGGAGTCCAGGGACAGAAACAAAGGCATTGCTGATTATATCATTTCCAATCGCACTGTTGTCAAATAGGACTCGAGCCTTCTTGCCATTGATCAGAATAGTGCCTTCTAGGGTGGTGTGTACTTTAAATATAACTGGAGGCTGAACACTGTTACATTCCACATCGATATATCCGATATAGATCTCCTCATATTCACTGCATTGGGTATCATCACTATCCCTCTCAATATTATGGGCCGATGCCTCTTGCTTAATCGACTTTTCTTTTCCTTTCCTCGTAGAACAGTTCTTTGCCATGTGTCCTGTTTTTCTGCATTTAAAGCATTCTCCTTTCTGTCGTCTCGATCCTTGGGAGAATTTTGTTTTCTTTTTGAAAACCTGTTGGGTATCTTCTTCAGAGTTGTTTGAGAGCTTTTGTCGTGGTAGCCTATTACTGCTAGAGGATATCTGTATCTTGTATGCCTTGGTTTCATGGAGGCTGGCATCTTTTTGTTCTGCCCTTGCAACTTTCATTGCAATATCATCGTCATCTTCCTCAAGTGGCTCTACCTCTCGCCAGAGGGTAGGGTGCATGGTATCATAGAATTATTACTTAAGAATGTTGTTGGAGATGCTTCCCTTCTTCATTTGGTCTATATACATCAGGAGATCTGTAGCTACATCTGTGATTCATTTGACATGCACTTCATTAACTTGGTGGAGCTGGTTGAATTTGTTGTATATGAGGTCATTTATGATAGAGGATTGGAATCGGCTTTTTAGGTAATCAAGAATAGTGGATCCTCTCAATCTTACATTTCTGCTGTATTTCTTATAGCATTGGTGATATGCATCAGTTGCTTTTCCTTCACAGAATGATCCAATATATAGTCCAGATGTAGGGTCGTCCACATCTTTCCCTTGTAGGAGGAAGTAGTGTGTGAGTTCAGTTGCCCACCAATCAAAAGCTTCAGGTTTTAGGTCTTTTCTTTCTCCTGTGAACTTCACTAAGAAGTGGAGTTTGAACTTAGAGGATTCAAATTCACCGAGTACTTCCTCTTCTTCAGGCCAAGCCCAAGATTTGCCTCCTCCTGAAGGCCCTCCTCCTGTACTAGCCATATCTGATTCGCTATTGGATTTGGGGTCAATGGAAGGTTCAAAGAAAGGTTTCTTTGCTGGTGTAGAAAAGAATTCTCCTAGAGGTTGTGTGTCTTCCGTGTTTGCAGGTTCTCCCACCTCCTTAGCAGAGTGCCACAGTAGTTGCTTTCTTGTAAAGTCTTGTTGTGGGATTTGCTTCCCACTCCTGGTTGTCAAAGACTCTATGTTCATTGTTAAGATGAAGCTCAATGTGCCGTAATTCTGCAGCTTCTCTCCACTAGCCTTCTGAGGTAACTGTCGATAGGTTTATCTGGCCTAAATCCGGAGACAGGTTCTTAACCACTTGTTGAGGTTAAAGAAATATAATGTATTCACAAGATACTAGTCACAGTATCGGTAAATGGTACAATAGTTGGCAGGTAGTCTGCTCTACCAGAGAGGAGGCGAGAGCAGAATACTAAAGGAGATTTCGAAGGTGTACTGAGAAACAAAGAAATAACTATTCAATCAAGTATATTGAAATACTGTCTGTCGAATTCTGTCTTTTCTATTGTGCAATCAGGTGGTCTTTAAATACACAAATCTGTTCATGTGTAGCATGAACGAAACTAAACAATGGTATCAATCAATATACTTTGGTAAAACTAATTAAGTATCAAAACGATACTTAAAACAAAACATAAAACAAAACTAAGTATCAAAGTAATACTTAAAATAAAACATAAAACAAAACTAAATATCAAACAATAGTTAAAACAAACCAAGTATCAAAGCAATACTTAAAACAAAACATAAAAGAAAACTAATAACCGAGTACGATCTTGCCGACAAAATTCGTGGCCCCCTTCCCTCCAATGCCAAGCATCGCACATTCCAACCACCATGATAGAGCCCCCTATAACATCGGTCAAAACAGCACCTGGAGGTGAATGGACTACACTAGTCCTTACGAGAGTTCTTAAGCTTTGTGAGTCTGGAATGTCAAAGCATGAAGTTAAGCGACACACCGGTATACCGCTACCGACGATTCAGCGGTGCATTAAAAGCCTACATCAGCGCAGGCCTCATACTCGATCCAGTCGGCCATGCAGACTTACAAAGCATGATATCAACCATTTGATATCTCTGCTCAGATGGAACTGGGAGGGGAGGAGACTTTGCTGGGCGAAATTGGAATAACAGGCAGGATTGTCGGTATCTGGACGTACAGTCCAGCGTGCACTTGAGTTGGAAGGCTATACACGTTATAAGGCTTGTAGGAAGCCATTTATCGGTCAGGAAGCTCAGAAGGAGAGACTCAGTTATGTGACTAAACATGCTGATAAGTCAAAGGCATGGTGGCGGCAACATATCTATTCTGACGAGTCAACCTTTGATACCTCTCGCCGAGGTTCTGATTGGGTCACCAGACTCCCTACTGCACGCTACTATAAGAATTGTATCCAATTTTCCTTTACTAGTAGCTGGGCATCAGAAGCCATATGGGGTGCAATAAGCCATGATTGGAAGTCACCTTTGGTCTTGCTTTCAAGAGACAGGCAAGCGTGGAATCACTATGAAAGACTACTTAGAACAAACTCTTCAGCCAATCGTGGGTCCTGCAGTTAGTGGTTCGGTAGAGGGCTACTCTGTTACTCCAGAAGCAGAGTTCATTGAAGATCAGGCACCATGGCATGGGACGAAAAGGATCTTGTAGAGCCCAAGAAGGAGTTAGGCATTCCGCTACATGAACGACCCTCTGCTGCAGCGGACCTCAATCCGATAGAGAATGTATGGAAGATTCTCGAACAGCACATCAAGGCATGAAGACACTTTCCCGGAACCTATCGTGAAATGCATAATGCAATTCAGGAGGAATGGGATCGACTGAAACCATCAGAGTAGAATCAATTGATTGATACCATGCCAGATAGGTTGAAACAATGTAGGGAGCGGAGAGGTATGCAAACAAAATTTTAATTTTCTTTACTATGTAATGTATTACATACTATATAATGGTATTCAAATTCTCTGTTTTTCTATTTTATTATTGTGATCGTTCATATGTCGTTAGTGGTGAGGGGCCATGAATTTTGTCACCAAGATCATACCTGTACCAGGTACACCCCTCCTACTGTATTCAGAATCTTAGTTTGATTTGGGATAGCGGAACTGTCTATAACCGTGTTCTCATTCCATAGTTTGAGGCCAACTAAGGGGCGGATTCTTTCTCCATCTGCTTTGAGTTAAACAAAGATAGATGGAGTACCTGGTGCTTCCACTCAGCTGATGGCTCCTCTTCTCTATTGCTGGTTTACCCAGTCACATAATTCGTTTTTTTATGAGTAACAAATAGACTAAGTTGGTTTGTTTTATAGATTAGAGAGATTCTGGAGGCAGATATGGTGGTTGACTTCTCTCATGTATGGTAGTTTCTCCGGAATTTGATCAGGAAATACATCAGAGGATTCATCCAACAAGCATTAGGCAGTTGCTTCACAGACTGTGGTATGGTATTCTCCACTTGTTGGTTTGCATGAGACTCTGACCTTCTGGTCTGGCAAATCAATAGTAGACTCTCCACATCTAATTATAGCCTTATAGCAGTTTAGGAATGGCATCCCAATCAGGACATCATATTTGGCTAAGTTTCCTACCAACATCTCTTGAAGGAGTAGGGTAGAGGAAACAAGCCAGACAGTTGCGCTACAAGTCTTGTAGCTTGTGGATCATAATCCCTTTACTGCTATATTGACTAGTATAGGCTAGCTAAGGTCTCAGATTGGGAGTCCATAGATAGAGACAAAAGCAGTGCTAATTATGTATCTTCCAATTGCGCCAATATCAAGCAAAATACAGGCCTGTTGTCCATTGATTAAGATAGTACCTTCAAACGTGGTATGAGGTTTGAAGATAACAGGTGGTCAGATACTGTTGCATTCCACATCGATATATCCAATGTAGATTTCCTCATATTCAATGGATTAGGCATTGTCACTATCACCTTCGATGTTATTTGCAGATGCCTCTTATCTGACAGCTTTTCTATTTCCTTTCTTGGTAGGGTAATTCTTTGCCATGTGTCCTGTTTTTTCGCATTCAAAGTATTCACCCTTCTGGGATAGTTAATTTATTGGCGGATATTGTTTTCTTCTTAAAAACCTGTAATGTTTCTTCTTCAGAATTGTTAGGGGGCTTGTATTGAGATTATCTATTATTGCTGGAGGATGACTGAGTTTTGTATGCCTTAGTTTCATGGAGTATAGCATCCTTTCATTCAGCCTTTTTTATTATGGTTCCAATGTCATCATCAACTTCTTCTAGTAGTTCTACTTCTTGTGGGAGGATAGGATACATGGCATCATAGAATCATCACTTCAGGATATAACCAGAGATGCTTTCTTTCTTCATTCAATCTCTATACATTAAGAGGTCTGTGGCTACTTATGTGATCCTTTTTACATGCATTCCATTGACTTGCTGAAGTTCATTTAATTTCCGATATAAGAGGTTGTTTGTGATGGAGGATTGGAAACAATCTTTAAGGTATTCGAGTACTGTTGTTAATCTTAGCTTTAGGTTTGCACCATATTTCTTATGGCATTAGTGGTAGGCGTCCATTTCATTTCCTTCACAGAATGGTGTTAAGTAAAGTCCAGATGCAGGTATTTCTACATCTACTTTCTTCAACAGGAGGTAGTGAGAAATTGTTGTTGCCCATCAATCAAATGCTTTGGGTTTGAGGTCTTTCCCTTCTCTTCTGAGCTGGGAGGGTAGGTGGAACTTGAGTCTGGGTATGACAGGTATTTCAAGGTCCTCTTCTTTTTTGGGTCTTACCATTGATTTTCTGCCTCCAGAAGGTCCTCCTCCAGTACTAGCCATATCTGATTCACTACAAGACTCTGAGTCCGTCGGGAGTTTGAAAGTAGATTTCTTTGTAGTCATAGGAGGGAACTCTCCAGGAGGATTGCGGGGCTTTCGTGTTTGCTGGTTTTTCTAGGTTCTTTACCAAAACATTAGGGTTCTTTTGTTCCTGAAAGATCTTTCTATGGGATCCACTTCCCACTTCTGGTCATCAATGACTCTATGTTGGTATTGAGACGAAGTTAAATATACCGTGATTCTGACGCTTCAGTCGACTAGAGTTCTGAGGTAGATGTCGACAGGTTGATTAGGCTTAAATCTGGCGATAAGTTCTTAACCACTTACTGACGTTAAAACAAAAGTAACGTATATGCAAGGTGCTAGTCACATTATCAGTAATACTTATGATAGTGGGCAGGTAGCCTGCTCTATCAGAGAGGAGACAAGAGCCGAGAACTAGAGGAGACTTCAAGAGTGTACTGAGAAAATAAAGAAATAACTATTCAACCAAGCATATTGAAATAATGTCTATCGAAGTCTTCCTTTTCCATCATAGAATCAGGTAGTCTTTTAAATATACAAATCTGTTCATGTCTAGCATGAATGAAACTAATCAAAGGTATCAAGTGATATATTTTGGCAAAATAACTGACGTATCAAAATGATACTTAAAACAAAACATAAAATAAAATCAAGTATCCAAGAAATACTTAAAACAAAATATCAAACAAAAATAAGTATGAAACAATACTTAAAACAAACTAAGTATCAAAGTAATACTTAAAGCAAAACATAAAACAAAACCAAGTATCAAACGATACTTAAAAGAAACAAACTATCAAAATAATACTTAAAAGAAAACATAAAACAAAACTAATAACCTGGTACCCATACCGGTTATACATATGACTGCCATTTTGACTGGGTCAACTTTGACTTCACTTGGATTGATAATATATCCGAGGTATTCAGTATCTTCCTTATGGAATTCGCATTTCATGGGTTTGATATTTCTTCCTAATTCTTGTATTTCACCCACAATGTTGCTAACCTTCTTCTGATATTGTTGCATGTTTTCTGAATAGATGAGTATATCATCTAGGTAAACGATGTAACATATGTCAAGGTACTTGTTGAGTACTTGGTTGTTCCATCTTTGGAATGAAGCTGTTACATCGGTTAGCACGAAGGGCGTGACTTGGTATTCGAACATTCTATCTCTTAAAGCGAATGTGGTCTTCCATTTGTCTTCTGCTTTGATTCAGGTATGATAGTCTGCATCCTTGATATTAAGTTTGGTGAAGTATTTTGCAGATTGTATTCTGTCCAATGCTTCTCTAATCAAGGAAAGCTGATATCAATTCTTCTTGTAAACGGAATTGAGTTCTCTGTAGTTGAGACAGAGTCTCATCTTTCCATCCTTCTTCTTGATGAATAGTATAGTAGATTCTCCTGCTGTAAAGCAGTCTCTAATCCATCCTCTTTTGAGGTTTTGCTCAATGTACTTTCTAAGTTCTTCAAGTTCTGCCTCCTCTAGTTGGTATGGTTTCTTGTAGAAAATTTCTTTTAATTTTCCTATTTTTTCATCCTTGTCTAGCTAAATCTCATAGCCGATTCTTGGTCTTCAAGTGGAAGCCCTATACCTTCCTCTTTCTGGAATAGGTTCATGAATTAATAGTATTATTTTACAATTAATTCTTTCCATCCCTTTTTGCTTTGGTATTTCCTATCTTGGATTGCTAGCTCAGTACTGATATTGATTTTTGCTAGGACTGTACTTTTGTCTTCATATGTCTATTTTAGAACTCCTGTGATATCTTCTCTTAAATAGTACTGTCAGAAGGTGTAACGATCCCTCTCTGGATAGTTAATGCTTGGCAACGGGGAAAGATACTTCTCTTCCTCTCTTCTTCTTATCTTGGTCTTACGATAGCTCTAGGCCTCTGCCTACGTTACCGATAGTACAAGACCCTTGTCTTTTACCAGGAACGCCTATCGTAAGCTTTCTCTAACTCTTCTGGGTAAAGCGCCTTCTTTGGCGTAACGATAATGTCGCAATAAAGATAAAGATCGTAAAGGTGTTTTACATTTGTTAAAGTAATAATTAGGAAAAGTACTTAGAACAAAGTGTGAAGAAAGTATCTTCCTCTGCTGCATCGGCCTCCTTATATAGTGTTCTTCCCACCTTTAGTCATGTGACCTAAAGTGGTCACAGGTGCGACACTAAATCATAGCAAACTAGTCATATGACCAAAGTGATCACATGCACAAAACCCATGACCTCGTAGGGAGGTCATGTGCAAAAACTCATAAACTGTAATGATCCCCTTTCAGATAGTTAGTTCTTGGCGACGGGGAACGATACTTACCTTTTCTTTCCCTCTCTTTCCTCGTCTTATGATAGCTCTGGGTCTCTACCTATGTTACCGGTAGTACAAGACCTTTGTCTTCTATCGGATATAGCTGTCGTAAGCTTTCTCTAACTCATCTTCGTAACGAGTGCTTCTTGGCGTAATGATAATGTTGCAATAAGGATAAAGATCGTAAAGGTGTTTTATGTTCATTAACGTAATATGTAGGAAAAGTACTTAGAACAAAGCGTGAAGAACCTATCTTCCTTGGCCGCATTGGCGTCCTTATATAGTGTTCTTCCCGCCTTTAATCAGGTGACCTAAAGTGGTCACATGTGCAAAACCAAATCAAAACAAACTAGTGATGTGACCAAAGTGATCACATGCTCAAAACCCATGACCTTATAGCGAGGTCATGTGCAAAACTCATAAACCAATCATAACGCAATAAATAAGTCATATGACTCGACTGAGTCATATGCACGAAACCCATAACATCATAATGAGGTCACGTGCGTAACATAAATCATATGTGCAAGGGTTGCCCGTAAGGCATACTCGTAAGGCATACGCGTCCGGCGCATGTCCCATGACTCATACTCGAGCCATGTGCGAAAGCATCACAAATCCCACACATAACTAATCATACAACCCGAATAGGTTATATGCGTGGAACAATAACATACCTGTGACTCATAACCATGTGTCACGTGAAAACCCTTTCCTCACTAAGCCACGTTCGTGACATTAGCTCCCCTCCTCCAAAGCCTGAGTCTCATCAGGCTTTTTCTCCCAGTTTCCATAGTTCCCGTCCTGCCAAGCGCATGGTCCTTCTGAGCTTTTGGAACTTTTCTTCTGCGGTCCTCCATCTGACCCTTACCAATTCCAGAGTCAGATTCGCCATCTCGATCGTTTGCCGCTGGTTGTCGTTCAGCTGTCTAAGCTCCGCGATCGTTTTATCGTTTGCCGAAATTGCGGCCTCGGCTTGGCCCTGTTGTTCACGGAGTCCCCAGATCTGCCTGTGTAGGCTCCTGACATCCGGTTCCGTGTCTGCCGAGGAGTTTTGGGCCCCTCCCTCCTTGGACCGCGTCCTCGCGGCCCATGCCTTTCTGGCATCTTCTCCTTCCAACTCTTTTCGGCTTCCATCTTTCTGCGGGTAAAATCCCGCAGATATTTTTTGTGCCCTGTGCATCCTGCACCTATTTCTGAAGCATTGTTGCCAATGCTTTTGAACGTGATCCGGGCGGGGGCCACGCTTCCGACATTCCCTGGGGAACCATCCCGACCCTTCTTTGTCGCCAAAGTGTGTTTGGCAACCGTCATCGTAGCATACGGTCCATGACATTGCGTTATGCTGTGCTTGTTTTTCCCTTTCCTTGAGTTCTTCGTCGGTTGGCCCCATGAATGAGTATTCGGGGCTGGTGGGTGTAGTTTGGCGTGGGCTATCGCCCCAGCCCTTGTGTTGCTGCAATGGCGCGGGAGTCTTTCCCTCGCTTTTGTCTAGGTTGAACATGATCGTCACCTGGGCCGAACTTGCCTGGGTATCGCTGGTGGAAGATTGAGATGGCATCTTGTACGTTTTCGAAGTTGTGTGCGAAGTACCAAGTTTTATCGTGTTCAGGAGAATATCCTGTCCACTTGGCTCGGGATTGGAGGTGACCGTGGAAGAAGCGGGAATCGACTATTTCGTCGAGCTCGTATTCTGGTTCTCCGTCGAGTTCGATCGGAGGAGGAGGAATAACTATTTGTGAGGGAAATTTATTGTCGTGTAATTCGAGGAGTGAGATGTGGAATGTATTGTGTATTCGCATTGAGGGGGTAAGGTCGAGTTTATAAGCTCAGCTGCCCACATTTTTCAATATCCTGAAGGGTCCAATTTTCGTATAGTCCAGTTTCTTTGATGGTCGTATTGTATGGATATTGCGTGGTATTAGCCATACCATGTTTCCTGGTTGTATGTTTGGATCCGGTCTGCGGTGCTTATCACATTGTTCTTTTTGCCGTTGTTGGGCTTGACTCATTTCGTATTGTAAGGTTTCGTGTAGTTTTCCCATATCCGCTTTCTCCGGTATCACATCATTAATCGTATGATATGTGGTCTGACTTTGTGGATGTTGTCCGTAATTCGCGAAGAAGGGTGTCGTGCCAATTGTTTCTTGCTTTCCATTGTTGTATGCGAATTCGGCCATCGATAACAGCTTGTACCAATCATCTTGCTGATAGTTGACATAGGTCCTTAAGTATTGTTCGAGTATCGTATTTACCCGTTCCGTTTGTCCATCTGTTGGTGGGTAGAACGCTGTGCTCATTCTGTTTTGTATTCCCATTTCTCCAGTTACTTTCTTCCATAGTCCTGATGTGAATAGTGTTCCTCGATCGGTAATGATATTCTTTGGGAGGCCGTGAAGTCGAAAGACCTCTCGGAAGAATGTTTGTATAAAATCCCTTGTGTTGATGTCCTTTTTAACCGGAATGAAATGACTCATTTTGGTCAGGCGATCCACCATGACCAAGATGGTATCGCAATTTTCCGATGTTGGTAGGTCCGTGATGAAATCCATAGTAATTGTTTCCCATGGTTGTTTGGGGACTTCGTTTGATTTTAGTAATCCATATGGTACGTGTTTAGCCGTTTTCGTTCTTTGGCATTTGTCGCAGTTTTTGACATATCGTTTGACATCTTCGCGCAGTCCTGGCCAATAGAATGATCTCGTGATGAGTTCTGTGGTTTTAGCCGTTCCTCCGTGTCCTGCCATTCGGATATCATGGTGTTGTCGTATGATGTCTGTCCTTATCTCCTCTTCTTCTGAGATCCATTGTTTTCCATTGTACCACATATTTCCGTCCTTCTATTGGCATAACCCCAGTGCAATTCCTTTCATCTCCTTTTTTCCTTCTTCGAAGGCTTCTCTTATTGCCTGGATTGTTTTGTCTTTCTCGTTTGCGTCCTCAATTCCTCTTTCCTCCTTTGATGTGAATTGGATAACCTCCATGGCCTCGAAGTATGTTTTTGGTAATAGGGTCGATGTTTTTTGTTTGATCCTTTCGTCTTCTTTCGTTTGTGGTTTGTCGCTTGCAATCCTTGTGAGAGTATCTGGCTTTCCGCTCTCTTTTCCTGGTCGGTATTCGATTTTGAAGTTGTATTTGCTAAGGTGCTCCATCCATCTTATCTGGCAGTCGTTCAATTCTTTCGTGGTCGTGAACGGGACCAGGTTCTTGTGGTCGGTTAGAACTCGCACTAGATGGTCATTGTTTGAAATGTATCTCCTCCATTCTTTTAATGCTTGAACTATCGCTAATAGTTCTTTGTTTGCAACATCGTAGTTGCACTCTGCAGGGGTCATTGTCATGGATCGGTAAGACACTGGCCTCCATTTTCCATCATCGCATTTTTGCGATAGTATGCCTGAGCATACATATTTTGAGGCATCTGTTTCGATCATTGTCTTTCGGTTTGGGTCGAAATGAACCAGTATGGATGCTGATATTAGATGCGTTCGTATTGCATCATAAACTTTTTGTTCGTTTTCTCCCCATTCCCATTTCTTGTCTTTCTTCGTAAGGTTATAGAGTGGTTTTGCAAGCCTGCTAAATCCCTCTATGAACCTTCAATAAAAGTTACAGAATCCCATAAAGCACTGTACATCTGTTTTGTTGCTTGGTTTGGCCCAGTCCCAAATGGCTGCTGTTTTAACTGGGTCGACCTTGACCCCACTTCGATTGATGATAAATCCAAGGTATTCTGTTTCTTCCTTATGGAATTCGCATTTTGTTGGTTTGATCTTCATTCCTGATCCTTGTATTGCCACCATGATGTCGCTGATATCTTTTTGGTGTTGTAGTATGTTTTCCGAATATATGAGTACATCGTCCAGGTATACGATGCAACATATGTCGAGGTACTTATTAAGTATCCTGTTGATCCATCTCTGGAATGAAGCCGTTGCGTTGGTTAGCCCGAAAGGCATAACCAAGTATTCAAACATTCCGTATCTGGAGGCGAATGTAGTCTTCCATTCGTCTCCTGCCTTGATGTGTATATTGTGGTATGCGTCTTTGATGTCGAGTTTGGTGAAATATTTTGCTAATCGTAGTCTGTCCAGTGCTTCCCCAATCAAGGATAGTGGATATCGGTCTTTCTTGGTAACCGAATTGAGGGCCCTGTAGTCCTCACAGAGTCTCATCTTTCCGTCTTTCTTTTTGACGAATAGTATGGGAGATCCTCCTGACGCGAAAGAGTCTCGGATCCATCCTCTTTTTAGGTTTTGTTCGATATACTTCCTAAGTTCTTTGAGCTCCGCTTCTCCTAGGGGGTATAACTTCTTATAGGGAATTTCTTTTGTTTTTCCCATTTTTTCGTCTTTGTCCAACTGAATTTCGTGGTCGATTCCTGGTCTTCGTGGTGGTAGCTCCATAGCTTCCTCTTCTTGGAATAGATTTGTGAATTGGTGATATTCTTTTGGAACCAATTCTCTCCATCCCTTTTTGCTTTGGTATTTCTTGTCCTGGATTGCTAGTTCTGTACTGATATTGATTTTTGCTAGAAATGCTTTCTCGTCTTTGTATGTCCATTTGAGAATTCCTGTTGTATCTCCTCTTCGATAATATCGTCCACAGGCTTTTGCTGGGATCTCTTTGATCTCAATTATTTTTGTTGTATCGTGCTGGTTTTGGTCCGTACTTCCAAATCCCTTGTTTCCTCTCATGGTTTCTTCCAGTTGATCTACTTCATAGAGATCCTCTTGGTTGATTTTTTCGATTATCAACTGAGCGATTCGATCGCCTTTCTGGACTTGGTAGTCCTCTTGAGCTAGGTTGCCCAGGACCACTTTGATTTCACCAGTATAGTCGACGTCGATCACTCCTGCCATAGTCATGAGTCGGTGTTTGACTGCTAGACCACTGCAGGGTGCTATTCGTCCATAGGTGCCTTCGGGGAGTCCAATTGCTATTCCCGTTGCTATCGTTGCCTCCCCGTTGGCTGGTATCTTGATTCCTTCGTTGGCATATAGGTCGTGTCCTGCTGCCCCTTTGGAACCCTTGGTAGGCACTTTTGCCTCTTGGTCCAGTCTTTGTATCAGGACCCTTTTGTCTTGCCTCATCTCGGCAAACTTTGCATGCAAAGTTTCTTCTTCCGCTTCTCGTATTGGTGTGAAGTAGACTACAGGTGAACTGTTGAGACATTGTGTCGCACATAGTTCACCTGTAAACGTCATCTTGTTCTCGTTCCAATCTATCGTTGGATTATGCTTCCGTAACCATGGTATTCCTAGGACTATCTCATGGTTCTTTAGATCTGCCACTTGAAAGGTTGCCGTTTCCCTATGGCTGTCAATGTCCATCGGTACTGTCGCCGTATGGGTTATAGGACCCATAGTGCTTGCCTTTCCATCCGCTAGGTAGACTTGTCTTGCTTTCTTCGCTTGTTTGGTGTAGAGGCCGTATTTGTCGTATATTTCTTTGTCGATGAAGTCTTCAGTGGCCCCCGAGTCGAGCATTGCATATATTGTTGTTTCTTCTCTTTCTCTGTTGTATGTCTTCGTTTTGATCATCACATGATCTCCATCTCCTTGTCCTCTTTGCGTGTGAAGTGCCGTGTAGTAGTTTGTTAATTTGATGGGTTTCCCAGGTCCACATCTTGGGTCTCCCAGACCACCGTTTACTGGGGACCCTCTTCGTTTTCCGCCGGTGAATCCTCTGCTATCATTTCGCCGATGTTGCTTCTTTTCTGATTTTGGAAACGATTATTTCCAGTAGCTCTGTTTCCCTGGTATCCGTTGTCCAGTCGGCTTCTGCATTCTTGTATCCGATGCCCTGCTTTTCCACACCTTAGGCATAGTTTCCCATTCATTCTTCTGGCGTATTCTTCCTTAGACAGATTCAGAGCAGGCCCTGCTCTTGATTTGTCCAATTCCATTGGTTCGCCTGGTGGTAATGCTTGACTTTCTCCTCGAGGTGCTTGCGGTTTGAAGGTCCCGTCCACATTCCTGGATGATTGGCCCACCCTATGTGCTATAGTATTTTCCGAGTTGCTCTGAACCATGTTTAATTTGCTTTCTTTGTCGATTGCCCATCTTGCAAATCGTTCGGCTGTCATATAGCGCTGGTCAGAGATTCCCCATGCCTCTCAGAGTCTCTCGCTGCAGTTTCTCAGGAGGATGATGTAGAGAGTCGTATCATCAAACTCGGCCTCGTATTCCAACAGTCGACATTCGTTCCAGTATGCTGAGAATGTTTGTTTTCCTTGCTAGAGCTTTTCTAGCTTTCGTCTTGCTGTTTCTTTGGCGTTGGGGTCTCCAAATTGTTCAAAGAGTGTCGCCTTGAACTCTTCGTACGTGACCCATTCCCTCTGTTTCCTTCCATCTTGGAAGGGCATGATCCATTGTCCCGCGAGTCCTCTGAGTAGAGATTCCACATATGGAATCTTAATTTCATTATGGTGATCTCCGTATCCCTTAACTGCAAAGTATCCCTCGTATTGCACTAAGAATATTCGTAGCTTATCTTCGGCTCCTTCGTATGTGTCGGGCTCCTTTGCTTTTGGTCGTTGGACATTTCCTTGCCCTGTATTTCGTGTGGCTGCAAGAAATGCCTGAAACTGATTTTCAGTCATTCCAAGTATGCTAGTTCCTGGTGCCGGAGCGGCTGGGGCTGGTGGCCCCGGTACTGCGGATCCCGACATTCTCTCGGGTCGTGGCGTTTCAGCAGGAGAGCTATCGACTGGTGATCCTTTCTCTGGGGTTACTGGGCTTGCTGCTCTCGAGGGCTCTGCTGAGACGAGATCTAGGGCGTCGCTGAATCCTTCTAGATTAAGATTTTGATCGTCAATGTCAATATCTCCTTCCCGATCTGGGTTGAAGGATGCCGTCTTGTATCGTTTGGCGTCGCACTAGGTGACACTTTGTAATGTAACGATCCCCTTTCAGATAGTTAGTTCTTGGCGACGGGGAACGATCCTTACCTTTTCTTTCCCTTTCTTTGCTTGTCTTACGATAGCTCTGGGTCTCTACCTATGTTACCGGTAGTACAAGACCTTTGTCTTCTATCGGAAACACTTGTCGTAAGCTTTCTCTAACTCGTCTTCGTAACGAGTGCTTCTTGGCGTAATGATAATGTTGCAATAAGGATAAAGATCGTAAAGGTGTTTTATATTCGTTAACATAACATGTAGGAAAAGTACTTAGAACAAAGCGTGAAGAACCTATATTCCTCGGCCGCATTGGCCTCCTTATATAGTGTTCTTCCCGCCTTTAATCATGTGATCTAAAGTGGTCACACGTGCAAAACCAAATCAAAACAAACTAGTCATGTTACCAAAGTGATCACATGCTCAAAACCCATGACCTTATAGCGAGGTCATGTACAAAACTCATAAATCAATCACAACTCAATAAACAGGTCATATGACTCGACTGAGTCATATGCACGAAACCCATGACATCATAATGAGGGCATGTGCGAAACATAAATCATATGTGCAAGGCTTGCCCGTAAGGCATACTCGTAAGGCCTACTCGTCAGGCACATGTCCCATGACTCAAACTCGAGCCATGTGCGAAAGTATCACAAATCCCACACATAACTAATCATACAACCCGAATAGGTTATATGCGTGGAACAATAACATACCTGTGACTCATAACCATGTATCACGTGAAAACCCTTTCCTCATGAAGCCACGTTCGTGACATAAACCAATCATAACGTAATAAACAAATCATATGACTCGACTGAGTCATATGCACGAAACCCATAATATCATAATGAGGTCATGTGCAAAACATAAATCATATGCGCAAGGCTTACCCGTAAGGCACACTCGTAAGGCCTACTCGTCAGGCGCATGTCCCATGACTCATACTTGAGCCATGTGCGAAAGCATCACAAATCCCACACATAACAAATCATATAACCCGAATAGGTCATATGCGTGAAACAATAACATACCTGTGACTCATAACCATGTGTCACGTGAAAACCCTTTCCTCGCTAAGCCACGTTCATGACATTAGCTCCCCTCCTCCGAAGCCTGAGTCTCATCAGGCCTTTTCTCCCAGTTTCAATAGTACTAGTCCTGCCGAGCGCATGGTCCTTCTCAGCTTGTGGAACCTTTCGTCGGCCGTCCTCCATCTGACCCTTACCAATTCCAGAGTCAGGTTCACCATTTCGATCGTGTCCTGCTGATTGTCGTTCAGCTGTCTTAGCTCCGCAATCCTTTTGTCGTTTGCCGAAATTGTGGCCTCGGCCTGGCCCAGTTGTTCTCGGAGTCCCCAGATCTCCCTGTGTAGGCTTCTGACGTCCGGTTCCGCGTCTGCTGAGGAGTTCTGGGCCCCTCCCTCCCTGGACCACGTCCTCGCAGCCCATGCCTTTCTGGCATCTTCTACTTCCAACTCTTTCCTGCTTCCATCTTTCTGCGGGTAGAACCCCGCAGTTATTTTCTGTGCCCTGTGCATCCTGCACCGATTTTTGAAGCATTGTTGCCAATGCTTTAGAACGTGGTCCAGGCGTGGGCCACGCTTTCAACGTTCCCTCGGGAACCATCCCGAGACTTCTTTGTGGCCAAAGTGTGTTTGGCAACTGTCATCGTAGCATACCGTCCATGACATAGCGTTATGCTGTGCTCGTCTTTCCCTTTCCTTGAGTTCTTGGTCGGTTGGCCCCATGAATGGGTATTCTGGGCTACTGGGTGTAGTTTGGCGGGGTCTATCGCCCCAGCCCTCGGGTTGCTGCAACGGCACGGGAGTCTTTTCCTCTCCTTTGTCTTGGTTGAATGTGATCGTCACCTGGGCTGGGCTTGCCTGGGTATCGCTGGTGGAAGGTTAAGATGGCATGTTGTGCGTTTTCGAAGTTGTGTGCGCAGTACCAAGTTTTATCGTGTTCAGGAGAATATCCTGTCCACTTGGCTCGGTATTGGAGGTGACCGTGGAAGAAATGGGAATCGACTATTTCGTCGATCTCGTATTCTGGTTCCCCGTCGAGTTCCGTCGGAGGGGGAGGGATAAGTGTTTGTGAATGAAACTTATTGTCGTTGTGTAGTTCGAGGAGTGCGATGTGGAATGTATTGTGTATTCGCATTGAAGGCGGAAGGTCGAGTTTATAAGCTCAACTTCCCACTTTTTCCAGTATCCTGAATGGTCCGATGTTCTTGTAGTCCAATTTCTTTGATGGTCGCATTGTATGAATATTGCGTGGTGTCAGCCATACCATATCTCCTGGTCGTATGTTCGGATCTGGTCTTCGTTACTTATCGTATTGTTCCTTGTATCGTTGTTGTGCTTGACTCATTTCGTATTGTAATGGTTCATGTAGTTTCCCCACCTCGGTTTTATCCGGTATCACATCATTAATCGTATGATATGTGGTCTGACTTTGTGGATGTTGTCCGTAATTTGCGAAGAAGGGTGTTGTGCCAATTGTTTCTTGCTTTCCATTGTTGTATCCGAATTCGGCCATAGATAACAGCTTGTACCAATCATCTTGCTGATAGTTGACATAGGCCCTTAAATATTGTTCAAGTATCGCATTTACACGTTCTGTTTGTCCATCCGTTTGTGGGTGGAACGCTGTGCTCATTCTGTTTTGTATTCCTATTTCTCCGGTTACTTTCTTCCATAGTCCCGATGTGAATAGTGTTCCTCAATGAGTAATAACATTCTTTGGAAGGCCGTAAAGTCAAAAGACCTCTCGGAAGAATGTTTGTATAAAATCCCTCGTCTTGATATCTTTTCTAACCAGAATGAAATGACTCATTTTGGTCAGACGATCCACCATGACCAAGATACTATCGCAATTTTCCGATGTTGGTAGGTCCGTGATGAAATCCATAGTAATTGTTTCTCATGGTTGTTCGGTAACTTTGTTTGATTTTAGTAATCCATATGGTGCGTGTTTAGCCGTTTTCGTTCTTTGGCATATGTCGCAGTTTTTGACATATCGTTTGACATCTTCACGCAGTCCTGGCCAATAGAATGACCTCATGATGAATTACGTGATTTTAGCCGTTCCTCCGTGTCCTGCCGTTCGGATATCATGGTGTTGTCGTATGATGTCTGTCCTTATCTCCTCTTCTTCCGGGATTCATAGTTTTCCATCGTACCACATATTTCCGTCCTTCCCTTGGCATAACCCCAGTGCAATTCCTTGCATCTCCTTTTCTCCTTCTTCGAAGGCTTCTCTTATTGCCTGGATTGTTTTGTCTTTCTCGTTTACGTCCTCAATTCCTCTTTCCTCCTTTGATGTGAATTGGATAACCTCCATTACCTCGAAGTAGGTTTTTGGTAATAGGGTCCGTGTTTTTTGTTTGATCCATTCGTCTTCTTTCTTTGTGGTTTGTCGCTTGCAATCCTTGTGAGGGCATCTGGCTTTCCACTTTCTTTGCCTGATCGGTATTCGATTTTGAAGTTGTATTTGCTGAGGTGTTCCATCCATCTTATCTGGTGATCGTTCAGTTCTTTCATAGTCACGAATGGTACCCGGTTCTTGTGGTCGGTTAGAGCACGGACTGGATGGTCGTTGTTCGAAACGTATCTTCTCCATTCTTTCAATGCTTGAACTATTGCTAATAGTTCTTTGTTTGCAACATCGTAGTTGCACTCTGCGCGGGTCATTGTTTTGGATCGATAGGACATTGGCCTCCATTTTCCATCATCGCATTGTTGCGATATTATGCCTGAGCATACATATTTTGAGGCATCCGTCTCGATCATTGTCCTTCGGTTTGGGTTGAAATCGACCAATATGGGTGCCGATGTTAGATGCGTTCGTATTGCATCATATGCTTTTTGTTCCGTATCTCCCCATTCCCATTTCTTATCTTTTTTCGTTAGGTTATAGAGTGGTTTTACATGCCTGCTAAACCCCTCTATGAACCTCTGATAAAAGTTGCAGAATCCCATAAAGCATTAAACATCTGTCTTGTTGTTTGGTTTGGCCCAATCCCATATGGCTGCTGTTTTAACAGGGTCGACCTTGACCCCACTTCGATTGATGATAAATCCAAGGTATTCTGTTTCTTCCTTATGGAATTCGCATTTTGTTGGTTTGATCTTCATTCCTGATCCTTGTATTGCCGCCATGATATTGCTGATATCTTTTTGGTGCTGTTGTGTGTTTTCTGAGTATATAAGTACATCGTCCAAGTATACGATGTAACATATGTCAAGGTACTTATTAGGTACCTTGTTGATCCATCTCTGGAATGAAGCCCGGGCGTTGGTTAGCACGAAGGGCATAACCAAGTATTCGAACATTCCGTATCTTGAGGCGAATGTAGTTTTCCATTCGTCTCCTGCCTTGATGCGTATATTGTGGTATGCATCTTTGATGTCGAGTTTGGTGAAGTATTTTGCTAATCGTAGTCTGTCCAGTGCTTCCCCAATCAAGGGTAATGGATATCGGTCCTTCTTGGTAACCGAATTGAGGGCTCTGTAGTCCACGCAGAGTCTCATTTTTCTGTCTTTGTTTTTTTCCGAATAGTATTGGGGATCCTCCTGATGCGAAAGAGTCTCAGATCCATCCTCTCTTTAGGTTTTGCTCGCTGTACTTCCTTAGTTCTTCGAGCTCTGCTTCCCCTAGGGGGTCAACTTCTTATAGGAAATCTCTTTTGTCTTTCCCGTTTTTTGGTCTTTGTCCAGCTGAATTTCGTGGTCGATTCCTGGTCTTCGAGGTGGTAGCTCCGCAGCTTCCTCTTCTTGGAATAGATTTGTGAATTGGTGATATTCTTTTAGAACCAATTCTTTCCATCCTTTTTTACTTTGGTATTTCTTGTCCTGGATTGCTAGTTCTGTGCTGATGTTGATTTTTGCTAGAACTGCTTTTTCATCTTCATATGTCCATTGGAGAATTCCTCTTGTATCTCCTCTTCGATAATATCATCCAAAGGCTTGTGCGGGGATCTCTTTGATCTCAATTCTTTTTGTTCTATTGATCTGGTTTTAGTCCGTACTTCCAAATCCCTTGTTTCCTCTAATGGTTTCCTCCTGTTGATCTACTTCATACAGATTCTCTTTGTTGATTTTTTCGATTATCAACTGTGCGATTCGATCGCCTTTCTGGACTTGGTAGTCCTCTTGACCTAGGTTGGCCAGGACTACTTTGATTTCACCGGTATAGTCGACGTCGATCACCCCAGCCATGATCATGAGTCGGTGTTTGACTGCTAGACCACTGCGGGGTGCTATTCGTCCATAGGTGCCTTCTGGGAGTCCAATTGCTATCCCCGTTGCTATCGTTGCATGCCCGTTGGCCGGTATCTTGATTCCTTCATTGGCATATAGGTCGTGTCCTGCTGCCCCTTTGGAACCCTTGGTAGGCACCTTTGCCTCTTGGTCCAGTCTTTGTATCCGGACCCTCTTGTCTTGCCGCATCTCGGCAAACTTTGCATGCAAAGTTTCTTCCTCAGCTTCTCGTATCGGTATTGAGTAGACCACAGGTGAACTGTTGAGACATTGTGTTGCACATAGTTCGCTTGTAAAGGTGATCTTGTTCTCGTTCCAATCGATCATCGGATTATGCTTCCGTAACCATGGCATCCCTAGCACTATCTCATGGTTCTTCAGATCTGCCACTTGAAAGGTTGCCGTTTACCTATAGCTGTCAATGTCCATGGGTACTGTCGCCATTTGGGTTATAGGACCCATAGCGCTTAGTTTTCCATCCCCTAAGTAGACTTGTCTTGCTTTCTTCGCTTGTTTGGTGTGGAGGCCGTATTTGTCGCATATTTCTTTGTCGATGAAGTCTTCAGTGGCCCCCGAGTCGAGCATTGCATATATTGTTGTTTCTTCTCTTTCTCTGTTGTATATCTGCATTTTGATCATCACATGATCTCCATCTTCTTCTCCTCTTTGCGTGTGTAGTGCCGTGTAGTAGTTCGCTAATTTGATGGGTTTTCCTGGTCCACATCTTAGGTCTCCCAGACCACCGTTTACTGGAGACCCTCGTTGTTTTCCGCCGGTGAATCCTCTGCTATCATCTCGCGGATGTTGCTTCTTTTCTGATTTTGGAAACAATTATTTCCAGCAGTTCTCTTTCCCTGGTATCCGCTGTCTGGCCGGCTTCTGCATTCTCGTATCCGATGCCCTGCTTTTCCACACCTTAGGCATAGTTTCCCATTCATCCTTCTGGCGTATTCTTCCTTAGACAGATTCAGAGCAGGCCCTGCTCTTGACTTGTCTAATTCCATTGGTTCGCCTGTTGATAATGCTCGACTTTCTCCTCGAGGTGCTTGCAGTTTGAAGGTCCCGTCCACATTCCAGGATGATTGGACCACTCTATGTACTATAGTATTTCCCGAGTTGCTCCAAACCATGTTTAATTTGCTTTCTTTGTCGATTGCCCATCTTGCAAATCGTTCGCCTGTCATATAGCGCAGGTCAGAGATTCCCCATGCCTCTCGGAGTCTCTCACTGCAGTTTCTCAGGAGAATGATTTAGAGAGTCACATCATCAAACTCGGCCTCGTATTCCAACAGTCGACATTCGTTCCAATATGCTGAGAACGTTTGTTTTCCTTGCTGCAGTTTTTCTAGCTTTCGTCTTGCTGTTTCCTTGGTATTGCGATCTCCAAATTGTTCAAAGATTGTCGCCTTGAACTCTTCGTATGTGACCCATTCCCTCTGCTTCCGTCCATCTTGGAAGGGCATGATCCATTGCCCCGCGAGTCCTCTGAGTAGAGATTCCACATATGGAATCTTAATTTCATCATGGTGATCTCCATATCCCTTAATGGCAGAATATCCCTCGCATTGCGCTAAGAATATTCGTAGCTTATCTTCGGCTCCCTCGTATGTGTCGGGCTCCTTTGCTTTTGGTCGTTGGACATTTCCTTGCCCTGTATTTCGCGTGGCTGCAAGAAATGCCTGAAACTGATTTTCAGTCATTCCCAGTATGCTGGTTCCTGGGGCCGGTGGCCCAGGTACTGCAGATCCCGACATTCTCTTGGGTCGTGGAGTTCCAGCA
The DNA here is from genome assembly GCF_000151645.1 of Tuber melanosporum. NCBI lineage: Eukaryota > Fungi > Ascomycota > Pezizomycetes > Pezizales > Tuberaceae > Tuber > Tuber melanosporum. The sequence goes on from NW_003298963.1 coordinate 288,590, forward strand.
GGAGAGCTATCGACTGGTGATCCTTTCTCTGGGGTTACTGGGCTTGCTGCTCTCGAGGGTTCTGCTGAGACGTGATCTAGGGCGTCGCTGAATCCTCGTAGATTAAGATTTTGATCGTCAATGTCAATATCTCTTTCCCTGTCTCGGTTGAAGGATGCCGTCTTGTATTGTTTGGCGTTGCACTAGGTGACGCTTTGTAAAGTAACTATCCCTCTCTGGATAGTTAATGCTTGGCGACGGGGAACGATACTTCTCTTCCTCTTCTCTTCTTCTCTTTGTCTTACGATAGCTCTAGGCCTCTGCCTACGTTACCGATAGTACAAGACCCTTGTCTTTTACCGGGAATGCATATCGTAAGCTTTCTCTAACTCTTCTTCATAAAGCGCCTTCTTTGGCATAACGATAACGTCGCAATAAAGATAAAGATCGTAAAGGTGTTTTATATTTGTTAAAGTAATAATTAAGAAATGTACTTAGAACAAAGCGTGAAGAACCTATCTTCCTCTGCCGTATCGGCCTCCTTATATAGTGTTCTTCCCGCCTTTAGTCATGTGACCTAAAGTGGTCACATGTGCGAAACTAAATCATAACAAACTAGTCATATGACCATAGTGATCACATGCGCAAAACCCATGACCTCGTAGCGAGGTCATGTGCAAAAACTCATAAACCAATCATAACGCAATAAATAAGTCATATGACTCGACTGAGTCATATGCACGAAACCCATGACATCATAATGAGGTCATGTGCGAAATATAAATCATATGTGCAAGGCTTACCTGTAAGGCACACTCATAAGGCCTACTCGTCAAGCACATGTCCCATGACTCATACTTGAGCCATGTGCGCAAGCATCACAAATTCCACACATAACAAATCATATAACCCGAATAGGTCATATGCGTGAAACAATAACATAACTGTGACTCATAACCATGTGTCACGTGAAAACCCTTTCCTCGCTAAGCCACGTTCGTGACTGAAGGCCTGTACTGTGATCTCTTTAATCTCGTTCTTTGTTGTATCGGGCTGGATTTGGTCTATACTTCCAAACCTTTTATCTCTTCTCATGGTATCATCCAGTTGATCCACGTTGTACAATTCTTCATTCTTGATTCTTTCATTGATCAACTGTGTACTTCAATCACCTTTCTGGGCTTTATAATCTTCCTTTGCCACCTTGACCAGATCCACTTTGATTTCACCCATATAGTTGGCCTCAATTACCCCAGCATTGGTTATGAGTCGATGTCAGACTGCTAGACAGCTGCCAGGTGCTATCTATCCATTGGTGCCATCTGGTAATCCAATGGCTATTCCTGTCGCTATCATTGCCTGTCCATTGGTAGGTATCTTAGTCCTCTCATTGGCATACATGTCCTATTCTGCTACCCTTTTAGAACCCTTGGTAGGCACTTTTACCTCTTAATTCAGTTTTTATTTCCAGACTCTTTTGTCTTGCCATATCTCAGTAAACTTTGCTTGTAAAGTTTCCTCTTCCACTTCTCGAATTGGTATTGAGTAGACTACAGGCGAACAGTTGAGACATTGTGTCGCACATTGTTCACTGTTGTAGGTCGTCTTGTTCTCATTCCAGTCCATCATTGGATTGTGTCTTCGTAGCCCTATCATCCCTAGAGCTATCTCATTGTTCATAAGATCTACTACCTGGAAGGTTGCCTTTGCCCTATAGCTGTCAATGTCTATAGGTACTTCTCCCATATAGGTTATAGGACCCATGGCGCTTGACTTCCCCTCCACTAAGTAGAACTGTCTTTCTTACTTCGCTTTATTAACGTGGAGGCCATATTTGTCGCAGATTTTCTTGTCGATGAAATCTTCGGTTGCCGCCAATTCGAGCATTGCATATATTGTTATTTCTTCATGTTTTTCCTTGTATATCTTTGGCTTGATTATCACATAATCTCTGTTTTATTCTCCTCGTTTCATGTGTAGTGTCATATAGTCATTCACTAACTCAATGTATTTTCCAAGTCCACATCTTGGGTCTTCCAAACCATTGTTTACTAGAGTTCCTCATCTTTTTCCGCTAATAAATCCATGGCAATCATCTTACGGATGTTGCTCTTCTTCTTAAATTGGAATCATTTATTTCCAGCTACTTTTATCCCTTGGTATCCATTGTCAGGTTGACTCTGACACTCCAGTATCCTACGTCCTGCTTTTCCACATCACAAGCACAGTTTTCAGTTCATACTTTTTGCATATTCTTCCTTGGATAGGTTTAAAGCTGGTCCTACCCTTGCTTTGTCCAATTCCATTGGCATGCCTGGTAACAATGCACTGCTCTCACTTCAAGTTACTTGTAGTCTGAATGTCCCATCCATGTTCCTGGATGATTCAATCATTCTCTATGCTATAGTCTTCTCCAAGTTGTTTTGACCCATTGCTAGTCTGCTTTCCTTATTGATGGCCAATCTTGCAAATCTTTCCAACATCGTGTAGGCTAAGTCAGAATTTCCTCTTGCTGCTCATAGTCATTCACTACAGTCCCATAATAGGATAATGTAGAGAGTGATATCATCGAATTCCACCTCGTATTCCTGTAGTCGACATTCCTTCCAGTATGGTAAAAACATTTGCTTTCCTTGTTGGAGGTTTTTCAATTTTCATCTTTCCGTTTCTTTCATATTAGAATCACCAAATTGTTCAAAAATTTGGTCTTGAATTCATTATAGATAGCCCAGTTCCTCTGCTTCCATCCATCTTGGAAGGGCATAATCCATTGTCGGGTAAGTCGTCTTAATTGTGATTCTACAAAGGAAATTTTAATATCTTGATATTATTTCCTGTATTTTTTGACCGTGAAATATCCTTCACATTGTGCTAGGAATATTCGTAATTTGTCTTCAGCTTCTTCATATATGTCTGGTTCCTTCACTTTTGGCCTTTAGACATTTCCTTATCCTATTATTGTATTTCGTGTTGCCATCATGAATGACTGAAACTGGCTTTTTGTCATGCCTAAGACATGGGTTCCTGGTACGGGAGTGGCCAGTGCTAGTAGCACCAGTACTATTGATCCAGACATTCTTCTTGGTTGTGGAGTTCCGGCAGGCAAGCTATAGACTGGAGATTTTTTTTCTAGTATTATCAGACTTGCTGTCATCAAGGGCTCTGCTGAAACATGATGTAGGGCATCGCTAAATTCTCATAAATTCAGGTTGTAATCATTGATGTTGATATCCTCTTTTGTATCTGGGTTGAAGGAAGCCATCTTGTATCGTTTGACATTACTCAAGATGATACTTTATTATGTAACAATCCCCCTTCAGATGGTTATTTCTTGGCGATGGGGAATGAGACTTCTCTTCTTCTTTCTGCTTCATACCTTATAATAGTACTAGGCCTCCACCTATATTACCAATAGTACAAGACCTTTGTCTCCTACCGGGAACACCTATTGTAAGCCTTCTCTAACTTTCCTTCTTGAAGAGTATTCTTATCGTAGTAGCAATTAAGATGGTTATAATGATAAAGCGCATAAAGGTGTTTTATATTTGTTAACATAATGAGTAGAGAAAGTACTTAGAACAAAGCAGGAAGAATCTATCCTCAACGGCAGTGCCGGCCTCCTTCTATAGTCTTCTTCCCGTCCTGAGTCATATGACCCAAAGTAGTCACCTGTGTAAAACCAAATCATAATAAACTAATTATATGACCAAAGTGGTCACATGTGTAAAACTCATGACTTCGTAGCAAAGCCATATGCAAAAACTCATAAAGCAATCATAATGTAATAAATATATCATATGACCTAAAGTGGTCACATGCGTGAAACCCGTGACCTCATAACAAGGTAATAAGCGAAACATAAATCGTATACGCAAGGCCTACCCATCAGGCAAACTTGCAAGGCACACTCACCCGGCAAGTATCCTATAACTCATAACTAATTAATGTGTAAATCATTACAAATCATAATCCAAATAAGTCATTTGACTAAAGTGATCATATACGCGAAACAATATCATACCTATGACTCATAATCATGAAGCATATGAAAATCCTTTCCATGCTAAGCCACATTCATGACATCCTATGACCCATAACTGTGAATCATGTGAAATCCTTAGTTAACTCATATGAGTCAACTACGTAACATATCTAAACCAATCTTAATTCTCATAATAAGTCATATGTACTAAATGCATCACATGCATAAAACTCATGATACTTAAATATCAGTCACGTGCAAAAGTCATAACATCATATGACTTACAACTGTGAGTCATCACATAATAATAAACACCTATGACTCGCACTTGCAAGTTATATGAAAACCTTTTGTTCTACTTCTTCAATCTGCCTTGTTACAATCCGGTTTGTGACAGAGAGATAAAATTACATAGAGAAAACTTTTCATACTCCTCTTTAGTTGACTACTACCTGAAAGCTTTGGTATTTTGTTTTGATCACGTGATAGTCTGTGATGGTAGATCCTAGTACCTCTCCGCTCCGCAATAACAGTTATTGTTGATTTTACTACTCTGGCCAGCTATTATTTTTATTATCTGCATACTCTGAAAGCCCTTTTCCTTGGATGTTCTGAAGACCCATTGAACTGCTAGATCTGTAGATTTCTCTACACTGCATTCATCACTCCAGATCACCCTTTTCCATTACTCAATGCTCCAATACCTATGTCTAAGATACTATTTATATCTCTTTTTTACCAGAACAGGTGTTGTTAGGTAGAGACAATCCATATAAACTCAGAATTGTTTAAGCCAATTGAGATTCATTTTATAGATGGAGATTGAACTAGGAAGACTCAAAGGGTTACTTGTTTCATTTATGACTATTAAGAGTAAAGTAAAGTAAGATTGAATAGTAAAAAAAAAACAATATTATATTGTTATGGTCTCTTCTCCATTCCTTGATGATGTCTAAAAGCTCAAGAGGCACTTCAATATTTATATTCCGTGTCTGAATGTTCATAGACTACATCTATCTCTCATGTAAATTATGTACCTCTTTAACTATAAATTACAATATTAGGTGTTCTCCTGAAGTGCAAATACAGTGAGACTCTTACAACCATTACACACTCTTCGGTTATTACTATTTTGCTAATTGTGAACCATACTATTTCTAATAGTAATTATCCAATCTTCAGAGTTATTAGACTTATGGCCCAGTTCTTAAGTCAAATTGAGTTGGCCCCAATTATCTCTCGAGCTGATGAATTGACCAGTTTCATGCGCAAGTTGTATCTACAGAAGTAGTTATACATGCAATCATCCTAAGTCACCAACTTTTAACCTCTATAACTCCTGATCCAACCCACAGATATCCTTTAGACGACTTCCTACTAATTCACAAGAAGCCATTCTACCATATTGGCAGGTAATCCCTCAGTTGCCACCTCATAGTTACTTCATGGAACAGGGCTTTAGTCACTATTTAGTATTGGGGATAATTTCCACAACTCTATCTCATCCATAAACCTAGTTGTAATACTCTGCGAAGTCTATTGACTTCTTTTATAGTGTTCCTCAGAGTTTTTAACACTTCTAATTATCCTAAGGTGGATGAGAATGTGTTGGCTCTTTGTAGAGATCCTCTAACATTTAATATCATATCTTTATACTAAAATATCCTGTTACTTACAGCTCATGTAAAAGATGTTCCATATTTGAAGCCTGGGAACCTTATGAGTAGTTGACAGATTTACTCCATTCTACTTCCCAGTCCTAGCTGAAGGTCTCCTCTCCTATATCTATTGAACAGAATCTGGTCAGATGGACAGTAGCTATTAATACGATATTATTCTAATACCTTCAATTCTGTGGCATTATAGTTACAGGATTCAACTATAATTGATATATATTGTAATGTATTCGTAAGGTGATAATCATATTATTAGAAATGAGTACAATAGTTGGCAGGTGGCCTGCTCTACCAGAGAGAAGGCGAGAGCTGAGAGCTAAAAAAGACTGCAAAGGTGTACTGAGAAAGTAAAAGAGGAACCATTCAACCAAGTATATTGAAATACTGTCTGTCGAAGTCTGCCTTTTCCATCGTGGAATCAGGCAGTCTTTAAATACACAAATCTGTTAATATCTATCTTGAACGAAAACTAATCAAAGGTATCAAGCGATACACTTTGGTAAAACTACTTATGTATTAAAATAATACTTAAAACAAATCATAAAATAAAACCATAATCCAGTACCTGTATCAGTTACATGTATGACGATGTACAGGCCCTGTAAGGGGGTCGAAGGAGGATGTTGCAGACCAGAGATTCTGATTCTGAGTGGGACCATTCTATTTAGGGTAGTTCCTGGATATTGGACTCCAGTACTCCTAACAAGTGTTAACCTTGGTCTCTCTGCCTTTACATGCTTGTAAAATACCATGTTCTGCTAGCCATTCTTAATTGTTCTGCTAGAGACATGGGGAGTAAAGTCTTGGCACAATTGCTACAATAGCATTTCTCTGTTGTACTTAGAGGCAAGAGCTAGATAATGGCTAGCTCTGGGAGAAATTTCCTGAACCCTACCAGTTCTGGTCTTGGCTAAAACTGAGCCAGTAGCCAGGTATTGTTGGTCGGCAGATGAGAGTATTGAGGAGGATATTTTTACTCCGCAAGATATTTCAGCAAAACTTGTACCAACCTCCCTCATTTCTATTGCTCTCCAGTGTGTAGACGCTGCCCATTCTTTCCTTCTCACTCTCCTCCTCTGATCATGCTTTTTGGTTGTGGTATGAGGTGATACCATGGTTGAGGTTGTGCTTGTTGTGGTACGATCAATTACATCGTTAACGATGACTTTTGTCCAAGAACGATACATACGCAACAGCACATCCCGTGACAGAACTTTACAGGCCTCTGCTTAGGCAGGAAGGGATTCGGGATAATTCCAATTTGCTTCTATGCAGAAGCTGGAGAAAATCCCAAGCATTGACAAGTATCATGTAGGGACTAAAAAGGAACAGTTAGGCCTTAACCACCCCTCCCTGCTCCTACTGCTCCCGGGTTGGAGGGGTGGCGGTCATGTATGCTCACTCAGGTAACCCCATTTTCCAGCTGCCTGCTAGAAATCCTCCCCCCCTTTTTTTTTTTTTACAAAGCTTGGGTAGTAGTAGATGTGTGGAGATTCCATCCTTTTCATGTGGATAATGCTGGACACATCCGAGAGGGTGAGTTGAAAGGGGTTGATTGAAAGTAGGAGAATGAGGAGCTGCTGATGAATTCGTGGGGGGGAGCTCCAAAAAACCCGAAGTTGTGGTTGGGAAGATTTTCCATCATCTCTTTTCCTCATCTTTTGTCCTACAGGAGTGGCTTGGGGGCTATAGATGTCTGGCTCCGGTATGATATAGATGTTTGACATTTAGCTTCCGCCGGGATTGGAAGTAGAGCTAGGCTGATATACTGTGACAAATTTCGGCACTGTCACAGCCCGCGTTTCGGCAGTTTTCCGTGGCGAAGAGATGATATCTTGGCGTATCCAACGAACCGGAGAATTGTCCATCATACCGGTACCGTATATAAGATGCCCTACCCATGCCGTTGTCATGGTCGATCATCAAGAGGGGAAAGAGAAACACTATAGCACTTCCAAAAGCGATAGGGTGGCCTAGGCGCTCACGATAGCGAGTTCGTATATATAGGCGCTAGAGCGTCCCTCTCTCACCCAGGGCCCTGCCGCTGCATGGGGGTTTGTGTACCTGTCGGAGACCATGTATATGCACACCTAGGTATGATTTTCATGCTTTCCTCGCCCGCGTGAGGATTTTACAACCCCAAATAGGGTAGCAATTTCCCTTCTCTTTTCCTGACATTATCCCTTTGGGCTCCCTCTCCCCCCAATCAATCAATGAATCATCCTGCGCTGTTCCCACCTCGCATTTCATAACAAAAAAACTCGCCATAAAGGATGGCCCCGGAAGGATACCGCACTGGATAAGCCACTGTAGTAGTAGGGGTAGGGGCACTCGTGCATTCCTCGTCCGCAGTAGTGGGGAGGTCGAGTGGTGGGACTCACAACCCCTCACTCGTACAATCGAAGGATCCACGCGCCACTCAAGACAACGGTACAGTACAGCAGACACGACGCAACGAGTGAGCCCCGAGAAAAATATAGAGTCCGACTCACGACCTGCCGCACGGGACATATTCCCCGAACACACAACAGACCAAACACGTTTCCTTACCTCTAATTAACCCTTCTCTGTCTTTCCACCCATACCCCGCCTTAATCACGTTTAGGGGCTGTTGTCCTGCATGCGGGTGTTTCCCATGGCGCCGGCATTATTTGTCACCCTCCAAGAAAACCGGAGGGATCAAATTCCTTCCTACTTACCGGCCAGCTCACGGCGAGGTTCACAAGATTGGCCGGTACCACCGCTAAGCCCCCCGGAGGGGAATGGGAAGGTGACACGATTTCCGCCTGGCGGGAAGGCCCGGACGGAAGGGGTACTATACGGTAGCAGTCTGGGGCGGGCGGGGAAATTAACCCCGTTCACGTTACTGGCTTGGCGCAATGTGTGGTGGTATGACATGATAGATTGTTCTGATATTAGAGCGGAAGGGGTTGCGCGGGGGAGGCTGGGGGGCGCACCGGCAGCTGGAATGGGAGGAGGAGGATATCAAATATATATAAGCAATCCAGGTTTTCCGTAGTCACTATCAACGTTACGTACTAAATTTTCATTCAAGACGGTCAATCCAACGGGAGTTGCCATAACCATGACAAAATAAAGTACTCGAGTACCGTATCATACCGCACAGAATGAAACCCCCCCACCCCCCCTAGGACGCCCAACCCAACCCTAAGTTAGCGTAGATATTGAAGATTCGAGTGACGAACCATGACCCCCAAATCAGCGACTACGAGATGGGGGGGAACAGCGACCGGCCAGGTTAGGAAGAGCGCTTCCGGGGCCAGATACGGGTACTGTCACGCTACGAGCACTTGTACCGGCACGTTACATTAATTAGATTCTTGCCCGGACGGAGCTTCCACCTAGTTAGTGTCAAGGGAAAGGGCTGGGATTTCCTGCGACACCTTGTTTCCCTGTGGCTTCCCGGTCAAAACTGCTGGAGGAGTTGAGCTGAGGGTACGGTACGGTATGGCGGAATCGGGGGGAATTTGGTTGGAGGAGAAGGTTCATGTCAAAAGTTCATGGCGGCATGGATGGCTTGCTGATCACATGCGCCTCCTCCTTGGCTGGGACAGATAGGGACGGTACTGTACAATATGATGGCACAATCGGATAAACTCAGGGCCGGAGAATCTATTACTGTAGGAGTATTGTAGTATTGTGGTGTTTTTTTGGGAGGGCATTAGGTAGGTGAGGGTAGGGGTGGCAGTTACGGTACCGTACCGTACTCTACATTGAGTCTACAAGCAAATTTACTGGTACTGTACTAGTACAGCACAGCGTGGTGTAGTGCTCAGCTCTTGATCTCTGTGCAACAATACAATTCTCGAAAGGAAGGAAAGAAGGAAGAAAGGAAGGGAGGAAGAGAAGGAAAAGTGAAAAAAGCCCCATGACTTTCAACCTCCCCGTTCACATTTCTTTTTTCTTTTTTCTTTTTTCTTTTTTCTCCTTTTTTCACTCTTCTGTATCTTATTATCTCATTTCCTGACAATCATATTCGTTGTTGTTCGTGCTCACCAATTTTTTTCTTTTCCATTGATTTGGCCAATGCAACGTGCGCCATGAATTAGACTATGCCAGCCTTTCCAAAAAGTGGAGATCAGAGTTTCCTAGGAGGAGCCCTGAATATCTTCTGTCCGCCTTGCACAGATTAGCACAAGACAGCTCGAGTATGGCAGTCATAGACAATCAATTAAACAGCGAAGCCTCACCTTGCCTAACTTATGATATGATACCGTACAGTACTTGCTTACTTGTCTAATCTTCATCCTATCAATGAGCCCACGGTACGAGAACTCTTCTTCCTTTTCTTTTCTTTTCTTTTCTTTTCTTCTTTCGAACCTTGCCGGCGTCTGACAACAATCTTGCCTCTCCGAAAGAGAAAAAAATAGAAAGGAAAATATGAACCATTGAAACCCCCCGTTTCTCAGGAACCGATGAGGCTCTTTTTCCATCCCGTTTCATCCCTTTCCCTTCCTCCCTCCTCCCCTCCCTTCCCTTCCAGCGATGCAAACCAATATGAGGCGTGGGTAGAGGTAAAGAAAAAGAAAAGAGGAAGTGAGAAAAAAGTAAAGATAGTGTGGGGGGAAACATGGTTACGTAATTACTCACCTGCCATTCCGGGCGATAGTCTTATCGAGGGCTCTACTTGTAGTCTACGGTACTCGAGTAACTTAGGAGAGGATGAAAGGGAAGGATGGAAGCTAGTCTAAACTCATCATACAAGATTGGATTGGATTGGAGGGTTAGAAACGTGGAAGAGGATCTGTTGGTTGGTAGGATAGGGTGCAAAGTGCTTTGAACCGACCGCTGTTTGTACGGTACTCGAGTCGTGTACGATATGCAAGAGCACTCATTGCTATTGTCAGCGTCAGCGATATTGCTGCGGAGATTGGATCGTAGGGAAAAGGAAAAAAAATTATCGACAAGGTTCTAGTCTGATACCTCGCGCCTATTGTCTTGCTGCGAGGGCAATTGTTCCATTGGGAAGAGCGATGGTTGTGGGAATTTTGCGTTTATTTTTTTCCCCGTGGCGAGAACCATGAGTTTAGTTACCGGTATTATGGTGACGCTTTGTGGCGGATAATGTAGCATCAACTGTAGAAGGTGCCGGTATGAATGATGCAGTGAGGAATCGAGAATAGCTAGCCCCCACCAGGGTACCGGCGATTCCTCGAGTGTTTGGTTTACCAAAACCCTTCGACAAAACCCGGAGGCGGAGGGAAGGAAAGTGTTATATCGTGCCAAGTGCCGTACATGTCCTGGGATAGATAGTGTGCGATGGTGCGGAACCTCGCTGATAATTCATGGGAAAAGATGATGGTCTACCTATTGTGGATAGCGTATCATATTACTCGCTCTTCACAACCTGTCAAACCTCGCTGGAGTGAGTCTCGTCAAGTAATGCTGGGCAGTCTGCCTCACCAAGGTTCAAGGTTGGTTGGGGAGAATGATTGTTGACATGAAGATGCAAAAGGACATATATATATATATGATATATGAAAATAAGGCGCTGTATTGTGATAAAAGTGGGAATATAATCTGTTTCAGGCTTGATTGCGACTTTCAGGTCTAGTTGTAGTTTAGAGTTCGTGATACCGTTGCAGATATCATCGTGGCTGCTACAAAAGTCTCCATAGTATGATAGTCGGCGACTATTTGTTGTCGCTCCGTCCTTATATTTAATTTGCGCCCAGGTGACCTGCAGCAGCAGAAATATCCCCAATGAAGGTGTAGAGGAAATAAACATAAAAATCGCCATCTTTGTGCGCATGCTGAATTTGTGCGCATGCCGAAGGTGTCTCGCAAAAAAGGTTTTCTGTGGTGGAAGATGTGATGTATGATAGAAGGTCGATTTTGCCGGTATCATATGCGGGATGGGCGGGGAGTGAAAGGGCCCCCACCAGCCAACCAGCGCGAAGCGGCCAATCTTCAAAGTGGTTCAACAATTTGGCGCATTCCAAGGCATCAGATGCAAGCACGAGTACTAACTTATACTTGTACAGTACTATGCTGTACACCTCGTACTGTATGGTGCATCCCGACTCCAAGTATGATACTGGAGTAATGGTATCATATCAACTCATCGCTGCCAATGATAGCCCCTCGTTGTGTTCCAGAATACCGTTCTCCACCATGGGGCTACAGGTCAGAGCCGCACAACATGTTCGCCTTCTCCACAATCTTCACGGCGGTGGTTTCCAAATTGGCTTCATGTCGTAATATCACGGCCCAAGCAGCCACGATATCGTCCGGGACCACCGACACATCATCCAAATACCTATCTCTGCGGAGGGAAAGGCCACGGTACTGGTACAGTGGCATACGGTAGCTGGAGCCAAAGGGTGTGCCCTTTCTTTGCCAAATTGCCCACCATTTACGCCTTCCAACATTTAGACAGGCTTTCTTGTACCTTGCTTTGACCCACCCTGCTAGTACAGCGACACAGATTTAATCTCGAACTCGAATCAGAGCAAGCGAGCAAGCAAGTACGAGCAAGCAAGCAAGCAGCCGGCCACCCAGGAGGGAGAGAGCTGCGTCGGGTGTCCCGTCCCAGATCTCACTCACACGGAATCCCCCCATACCGCGCATCTCCCTGAACGCAACAGCGCCGTGACCAGCGTGCCGGGCGCCGGGGGCGGCAAGGAATTTTTGGTCGAAGAAAGAGAAGATGGGCGTTCCTCGTGAGAGAGACGAGAAGTGATTTGTGGGAAATCCATGATAGACACACGGCTGTGCGAGCACTCGTACCAGCGCGATAGGTTTCAACAAGTTACAAGTATCGTACTAGAGGGTTTGCGCACGGGGACCTAGGTGGCGGTTAACAGAAAATAGACCTAGGTGGAAAAATAAGTTTGCGCAACAGGTCTAGGTGGTGATTATAGATGACGGCAGAATGAACACATAGTCTTGGAATAATATATCTAAAAAGTGTAAACAACAACCCACAATTGACATCAAGCAACTCAAACATACTCAAGAATGCTAGCCTCACGTTTCCAATACAAGCGAAATGCACGACAACTTGAAGCCTTATTACGCCTGAGGACAGCAGTTACACAAAGTAACATTCGGAAGAGAGGAGCGCTTTGAAAAGGAGGACGAATTGACTTGGATATGCTGGAAGAGCAGGAGTGGCAAAATCTATTTTGGTAGGTTTAGAGATCATGATTGTACATTAAAATAAAAGGGAAGGAGAAGACTTACAAATAAAGTTTTATGAGATGTGAAATTGAACAGCTGGTAGAGGCCTTACAGCTACCAGAAACCATCAGAGCCGACAACCATACTATTGAGAATCGCCGAACTGCGCTTTGTATACTACGTGCACAATTAGCATACCCCAATCGTCTGAGTGACCTGGCTTTGAAATTTGGCGGGCCAGTTGAGCGCATATCTCGTATTAGCAGCACAGTACAGTCAATGATTCATGATAGGTGGAAACACTTACTTGAGTGGGATGCTGCACGATTGACCCCCGATAAGTTAGCTCAGTATGCATCTGTTATAGCAAGGAAAGGTGCACCGATCAGAACAGTTTGGGGCTTTATCGATAGCACGATTCGAGGAATTGTATGCCCTTCTCACCGACAACATACCTGTTATAATGGCTGGGAGCGCAAGCACTGCTTGAAGTACCATGCCATTATTACTCCTGATAGTTTGATTAGCCATCTCTTTGGCCCAGTAGATGGCCGAAGAAATGATGCATTTCTGTGGCAGGAGTCAAACCTACCAGCAATTCTGGAACAGTATGCACATATGCCTGATGGTACCCCCCTCCAACTCTACGGTGATCCAGCCTATAGCATCAGTAACCATCTTCTTTCACCATATCAAGGCGCTTGGATATCTCACAATCAGCGGCTTTGGAATCGTTCGATGTCACGAGTAAGAATTGTAGCTGAATGGGCCTTTAAAGAGATGGTAAACATGTTCGGATTTTTGGATTATGTTAAAGGTCAAAAGCATTTACTTCAACCTGTTGCAGTGCAGTTTAGAGTAGCTGCACTCTTGCATAATGCTCATGTATGCCTTCATAGGCCTCAAGTCACTCAGTATTTTAATGTTATCCAAGATAATAATAGAGGTAATGAGCAGGAAGAGTTTATTGAAGAGGAACTACTTGAACCCCCTCTATTGCTTGAGTATTTTCATAATTAAATGTATAATTTATCACAATATATGTTGGCTATCGTAGGGTTGATGTCGTCCAGCCGTCCCATTAGCATTTTTACCACTTCCTCATGCCTATTGCAAGTGGTCCACAAGAGTTGTATTCAACTATTGTTATTTGGCTTGTTGGGACTGACATTGATCCGTCTATATAGTATTCTCACCACCCCCTTGTGCTCATTACAAGTGGCCTACATTAGAGGTATGGTACTGGTATAGTCTTCCTGGTTGATATCATAATCTCCAATCTCTACCAAACCAGCTACAATCTCAACAGTCCCGAAGAAGAATGCACCGTGTAGAGAGCTGAACGGGCGGGGTTTATTGAAATCAAGATTGTAAAAATACAGTTTCTGAGCTTTTAAGATAGTTTTAGTGGGAAATATGTAGAAATAGAATAGAACTAATATGTAAGGGGATTGGTAGAAGAATGACAGAATTGGACGATGTATTCATTCATTTTTATGATATATACCTCCTGTCTTTACCCTCAATATTAGAAGGATATAAAAATTAAATTTCATTATCCTTCCTTAATGCTTCCAATATTAAAACCAACTCATCTTTCCTTGCCTCGCGCTCCAAATACACATCATGAGACCGCCGTTCACTCTGTTCCCTCATCTCATCTGTAAGTCCCAATATTGCATGCATCAAGTCTTGATGCTTTTCATCCTCTCTTTTTTCAATTTCCTTCAACTCGTCTCCATCTCTTTTCATTCCCTCCTTAAACTCATATAAAACATTATCCACATCTTTTACCATTACATTCTTTGCCTTTTTTTTTGCCGGCATTACCCCCTCTCCACTATCCCTATGCCCTACTCCGATATTGTCTTCTCTCTCCCAGACTAACCCTCGCATAGAATCCTCCCGGACTCGCTTTCCGTCCGCCTCAAGTTGTGCAGCTTTCAGTTGTGCAGCCTTTCGTGTCTCAGGATCGGTACTGGACTGGTCCCATCGGGTTGCAAGCTCTACCATATTGAGCTCAAACTCTCCGAATTCTTCATCGATACTGGTCTTTCTCAACGAGATGAGTTCGGATTTCTAATTCTTTCCTTATTCACAATCTCCTATAAGTACTTTATATTTCTAATATACCTTATATATTTCAACAAGTTTTTTAACTCTCTGCTGACAGGACTCTCCACTACGACATATGGGTTGAGGTTCTATACTTCCTAAAATTGTAGAAACCTCTGCCCATTTCGCAGTAGTCCTCCCTCTACCACAGTTTATAGGATCTGTGGCTAACACTTGCCGTACCAGTGCTCGATCCATCCATGCTGACCATTTTGTTGTTTTCCGCCCCGGGCGTATAGTTGCAGGAGAATTGCTCGATCTTGAGTTATCGGCGGCTGACTCTTCCACAGTCGTGGAACTGGCTGTAGTGGCTGACTCAAAGGAGGAAAGAAAATAGGTATGATTCTGGTCAGGAGTGGAAGGAGACTGCATTTTGTATGTATTGGGTATTCAAAGTTGACTTGTATTGATTTGATACGGTATTTCTTTCACCAGTGTCATGGTATGAACTGATGAGAGTTCTTCAGGTCTTCGAAGCCAGTATTTACACTTATTCCAGGTGGCGCCACCCACCTGGGTGACCCTGACTTTTAGCTTAACTCGAGATAACCGGTTTTCCTCCCACCTAGGTCCCCTTGCGCAAACCCTCTACTGTGCAGTAATAATAGAGCGCTGCCGAGTAATGTACTGTGCGAGCACAATACTAACTTATACTCGTACAATACTCGAGTACAATCCTTGTGCAGCACAATCTGATTAATCCATTCCCGTCGCCTGCTCTTTCATTTTCTCTTTCTCTTTCCCTTTTCTTTTTTATCATCTGCGAGCGAGCGCTATCGACCAGGAAAACCCTACCCTACTCGTGGACGGTACTGTACTCGGAACTACACCCCGGGTACAGAATTCTCCAATAGCTATCTTGACCCAACACCCCTCCAACCCATCTTCCACACCGGGAACTCATCAGAAAATCCCCAACTTACGGTCGTCCGCTTATCCACCTCCACCCTACCCATCCACCCATCCGTCTGACACCCCACCCCCCTCACCTACTTACCCTCCCTCACCTCCACTACCTCTAAATCTCTCCACCACACATCAATTTCCCGTTCAAAAATATCTTCATGGCCCAAGAACCCCGGACCCCAAGAAAATGACCACAAAGTCCCTTTCCCCAACTTCCTCCGCCGCGACAACCACCACGGGTACGGCCACGGCCACGAGTTCAGGAGTTCACAAGCGTAGGAGAAAGCACGCCAATGACGATGGGTCGCATGCTCCGCCCGCTAGTTTGGATTCTCCGCCACCAGCGGTTGGGGTAGTACCGGCACAAGTTGTGAAGCCGGTCACGGCGACGGCCGCGGTGGCGACTTCGGGATCTTCGTCTTTTCGGAACGTGTCCGCCTGCAATCGGTGTCGGTTGAGAAAGAATCGGTGCGATCAGAGGTTGCCGGCTTGCTTGAGCTGCGAGAAGGCCAATGTAAAGTGTGTGGGGTATGATCCGATTACTAAGAGGGAGATACCGAGGAGGTTTGTTTTGGCGAACTTTTTTATTTTTATTTTTTTACCTCTCGTCATTTCCAATCTTCATTCCGTCTGAAAAAAATAGATAAAGAATCCCTTTCCCCCCTCAAGCGATTTCTCCCATGGAGTCGGTTTTGACGGTTGAGTGAATTATAGCTATGTCCATTACTTGGAGACCAGACTGGCCTATCTCGAGTCGCTGTTGGCAAACAACAGTATCCCCTTTCCGCCTGCTGAATCTTTTCCGGACCTGGCTCCGCCGCCCCCTCCCCCCTCTCAAACTCCCACGACGGCGTCATTCCTGTCACCGCCCATAGCGACAGCAAATCCGGTTGCCCAGCTGGGCCCATCCTCGCAGCAATTGCTGACCCCCATCGATCCGGCACTCACTGCGGGTGGACCCATGCAGGAGCCTGACGTCAAACGCAAGCCCCTCCCCAATAACCCAGAAAACACGGAGGATAAGAAGCTAGACAATCTCGTGTCTGATATTGGTCTTGTCTCTTTTGCTGGCGCGAGTGACCCGAGGTATCTGGGTTCCGCTTCCGGAATCTCCTTCGCGAGGGTGGTGTTTGCCGCTGTGAAGAGTAGCGCTTCGGGGGCGGGCGGTGATCAAAATGGGACGGGTGGCGAGGGCGGGTCATCTGGGCCCAGGCGATTCCGGCCGAGGATTGGGTCGAGCACAAGGATCAAGGGCGCTCGAGGGTTAGGGATTGGCGGGCCGAAGGAGGAATTGGTACAGGATGGCGACGAAGACACACAGATGGGCGGATCATTTTTCGGCTTGCACACTAAACCTTCCATCATCCCTGCTCCCTTCCCTAGTAGGACGTTGGCAGAGAGGCTTGTAAATCTGTATTTCGAGTATGCGAACCCTCAAATACCCATTTTGCACCGGGGGGAATTCGCTGGTGTTATAGATAAGATTTACGGAAGTGAGGAAGAGGTGGACTTCACGGCCAATGGCGTCAATGGGAGCTCGCTCGGCGGGACTCACAAAGAAAAGTACCTGCTAAATATTGTGTGTGCCATCGGCGCAGGAATTTTCTTGACAGGACCGAACGATGGGGATGATGAGGGCCATGATCGTCATGAAGCAGCGGGAGAGAACCCCGATGGATCCCCGAAGATCAAGGTCGAAGGGGGGAGGAAACCCAAGAGAAGTTTCAAACAACTTGAACCAGAATCCTATCACGCTACAGCAATGGTGCACCTAGAAGCCTTCTTGAGCCAGAGCAAGGGCGGCCTTGAGGAACTCCAAGCTGTCCTCCTACTTGCCGGATATGCTTTGCTCAGACCAGTTTCCCCGGGGTTGTGGTATATAGTTGGCGTTGCTGTGAGGCTCGCCGTGGATCTGGGACTGCATTACGAGGACGCGGAGGCAATAGCGGCAAAAAGCGCAAAGAAGGACGGCAAAAGAGGGAAGCGTCAGTGGTCCAGAGAATTGAGAAGACGTCTTTGGTGGTGCGTCTATAGTCTCGATAGACTGGTCAGCACCTGCGTTGGCCGGCCATTTGGAATTTCAGACGAAGTCGTCAGTACACAGGTGGGCGGTTCTAACATCCCTTCCCCTTGAATTTATTGCCCAACGGAGGAAAGAAGATGTCGTTGTCTTGTTTCTGTGTTGATGTGCCAACATGGGAATTTCTTGTTGCGCTTAGTTTCCGTCACTCCTGGACGATCAGTACATCCACCCGACGGCTGGAATAACCCCTCCTCCTCCGGGAAAGGAATTGCCTTCCTACAAGACAATATCTCACCACTACTTCCGCCTCCGCCTGCTCCAGTCCGAAATATTACAGGTCTTGCAGCAACAGTCGCATTCTCTTGCTTTCACCAGCACGTCTGGCGGTCCTGGCGCTGAGCCTCCGGTGCCAAAGACTTCAAGGAGCGATATCTATCCTCCTCACCATCCATACCATTTGCAAACCCCCTTCCTCCGCAACTTTGAGACTGTGCAGTGTTGGCACAAAGATGTGGACCGCCGGCTGAAAGAATGGATTGACACAGCCCCGCAATCTAAAGAGCAGACCGGAGTCTCGTTCTCCCTCGAGTTCTTACAGCTAAACTACTGGCAGGCTAAGATAATGCTCTATCGGCCGTGCCTTTCCGTTCCGGTTCTTCTCGCGGGAGAGTTGGGGTCCAGCGGAAGTTCTTCGCGAGGAAGGGCAGCCGAGCGAGCTTTTGGAGGAGGAAAGGTCAGTGCGGAGGAGGAGGAGAGGATTTATTTGACTGTCGCGGAGGCGGGAAGCAAGGTCCTCCGACTATATAGGCAACTCCATCGTGTCCACCAGGTGAACTATACGTTCCTTGCTACCCACCACTTGTTCATGGCTGGTAATTACCCCCCTGGCTATACCCCCCACTTTCCCATGCTTGGCTTGACTGATACTTGCGATTAGGGATCTCTTTCCTCTACACAATCTGGCATTCTCCATTGGTTCGTTCACGCCTGACCATGGACGATGTAGATTTTACCATATTAGCTGCTACCTCTGTCCTTGGAGATTTAGTGGACAAATGCCCTCCTGCTGAAGCTTGTCGTGATGCATTCGAGCGTATGTCACGTGCAACTGTTCAAATGTGCTTAGCAGGTGGCCAAGGGCCAATGAGCAAAATTGTACCGTCCGGAACATTTGCACATAGTGCTGGGGTTGCTGGAGCAACAGGGATGAATCGCGCAGGGATGACGCAGTCAAGGCAACACCCAACGACGTTAAAAGAAGAGGACTACGATGACGATGATGATGATGAAGAAGAAGGAGGAATAGAAGATGTTGCGCCCGGTTTCACCAAAGACTTTGAGAGCATGACCAGGACATTCGCCGGATCCCGGCAACACGACGGCTATGAGCCCATGTCAGCAACCACCCCTCCTCCTACCACACGGGAACAGCAGGAAGAAGATCAACTGATGCAGGAACTAAAACAACAAGAACAACGTCAACAGGAGCAGCGACAGCAACAACGACAGCAGCAACAACGACAGCAGCAGCAGCAGCAGCAGCAACAAGCAGAGCAACGTAAATGTCAACCCCACTTTGATGAAGACTTTCGCGAATTATTCACTCCTGCCGCAGGAGGGGGAGGCAACACGGTCCCAAGTCTGCGCTTCAATCAACAGCAGCTCCACCCCAGCAACCCCCACCATCCCCAACCTGCATCAGCCCCTTCCCCACAATACGCCTTATCACCATCCCACAGCTTCGGACCGCATCACCCGCTCACATTCTCTTCTCCAACACACACGCACAACCAACTTCCACTCTCCTTGCAACAGCACTTCCCATCTCCGCCCGTCGATCAGGACGGGATGAGCATCGACCCGCAGCTCTCACAGCCAGTAGATTGGGGAAATCTGGATATGTCCGCGTTCGGACTTGGTAGCCTGGACTGGGAGGGTGATGCGTGGAGCGATAGCGGAAGTGCGGGGGGCGTGGCGGGGAGCGGGAACGCGGCGGGGCAAGGAATGGATCTTTTCGACGGATTCTTTTTCGGCCCTGGCGGAGCCTGAATGGATGGAATAGTAGATTCTTTCGCATCATTTACCTATTTTCCTTGACTGTTTTGGTGTGAGAGACGGCACCAGTCAAAGCAGATGGGAATTAGTTTTGTGTATTATTACGGAGCCTTCCTTCTCTCTTTAATTTCCTCAACGTTATACCACTCTCTCCCTTGCCAACGGTTTGCACACATTAGTGTATTGTTTTAGGACATATGGGACCTTTTTTTCTTCTCCTTTCTTTTCCTCTCTTTTCCCATCCAGTTTGCCATTATACCCTCTTCGCGAATCCTCATTTCCTTTCCCCTCCATCCATCCATCTCCCTCCTGTCAACAGTGCCCAAAGCACACCAGATCATATCGACTAAGCTTTTTCTCTCTCTTTTCCTCTTTCTAAAAAACAAAAAAAGTGGGGGGGGTTTCTTGTCTGTTTTTGTCTGTTTTTTGTCTTTGGCACTCTGTTTCCTCGTTTCGTGGGGTAAAGTTTTGATGGAAGTTTCGTAGATAGTAGGAATCAAGCGGGTGAGAAGAACTACTGCATGAATTGAGTGACGTGCACCAGATCTTCCGGGAGAGTTTCGCGGAAGTCGTTGTACCCGTCGCAGCGGGGATTCGGTGTTGGGATGGGTATGATACCTGGGACTTTGTTGGTGGGCGGATTGCGTTGCGGCATAGCATAGCACGGGTGAAAAAGGTCAGAATGGGAAAAGCCCCGGAGGGAAAAGAATGGCTAGAGTCTAAACATTGGAGAGTGGTAGGCGTGAGGACGGTAGAGATAAGTTTTCGTGAGATATCATGCTGGGTGGAAATACCTTCCTTGATGCTGTCTTCGGCCTACTATTACACTCTCGACGAACTGGAATCCTCGGCGATGTGTACGAGTACCATAGCTAGTATTGCACTGCGTCCGATTACTCGTATACTTACGTCCCGCCAGCTGTTGATGTTTACCTCCCCGGCGGTCAGCATGCCAGGACTGTGTCCCTGTTAATTTCAACCAAGGAAGGGGTTTTTTTTTGTACAGTGCGATCTAATACTAATTTCTGTAGCTAACTACAAGTGACCCTCCTTCTCTGGTGAGACTGGGTCGAGGAAGGATCGAGAGCAATCGTCGTATGATAGGAGTCAACTCATTCCCTTTGTTTGGGTGTCTGCCGGTTAGTTGTTTTTTTTCCTCTTTGCCGCCCGCCTTTCTTATTTTTGGAGGATGCGGTTGGTTTCATGACGGAGGGGACTGCAGGATTGGAGTTTAATGCTTTTTTTATATCATGATAACAATATCATTATGATACAACAATAAATATAAGGGGCCTCGCAGAACCTGCATTCGCGGCGTTGGGCAGGGTGTCTTTGTTGGTGCTTTGAGTCGGTGATGCCAGGATAATAAAGTTTATCGAATTGAGCCTTCAGGCAGTATCGTACTCGAGTACGAGTAACTTGGGTGTATCATTACTATACTCGAGTAGTCTACAGCGGATGAAGCCCTAGACCCGCTCCGGGTACTGTACTCGTACTCGTACTAAATCAATCCACCGATTAAAAGAAAGGAGCAATTGACATCTGGTTTAGTGGCATTTCCATTCCTACTAAGTACTAACCCCGGCAAACTTTGTGGACGAGCAACGACTAGACTAGCTCCTAGTCACCTAATAATATTATACCGTCCTTATAACTTGATACTTGTACTGTACTCGTACTGCTAGGAGTCGACTGGATTGATGATGTCTGAGATGGAATAAGGCCATAGTAACAGGCACTTGTACTCGAGAGTACAGTGCAGCACATTCCAGTACTGGACAGTGCGCTTACCCAGCATCAAGTCTTTTCATTTCCACCAACGAAGGGCTATCGCCAATCTCTACCAACTTTGGCGCCTTAACTGTTCGAAACCTACAGTAGACTACCGTATCATATCATATATACGGTATGATATCTTCGCCACAGCTTCGAGTCATGCCTCTTGCCACAAGTTAATTTGGCTATTAGGGTAGGTGAGACGTGCACCTCTCCGCGCTTCCAAGTAATCGGTTTATTATTTTAAATCGAATTTTACGACTGGTGTATGCCAAGGCCCAACAGAGCTCTTGGGCATAGAGTAGCTCCAAATTGGGTGTCAAGTTACCTGCTGATAGGTATTTGGCTTGCCTGCCTAACTATTAGAAAATGGCCCGTGGGGATGATCACTTCCCCATGTATAGAGTAGTTCTCAGCCCCATCTCACACGCCTCCACCATCACTCTGTTCCGCAACTTCCTACCTTCCCATCGCTCAAGTTTACCCACCGAATATACCCATCCTCTGACCCGATCGTCATGGCCGACCAAAAACCCGGGCAATTCTTCAGCGGCAATACCAACAGTTTTAACGTGAGTCATAGTTACAATGGCGCGGGTACGTACCGGAAAGATGGAAAAACTCCGTGGCCAACGCCCTTCCCCCCAGGTTTCCCGTTTGGCGCGGCCGGCGGCGGCTTCGATCCCAACAAACTGATAAATCACCTTGAGGGCGTCTTTGGTAGAGGTGCTATCGGTAACCAAGTTCCCGCGATGACGCAGAACATCGTCAATGGCGTTATCGTCCCCGGAGGTGGCCTTAGCAGGGCTGTGGAGTCGGAGTGGAAAATGAACGTGGGCATCGGTCAAGGAACTTTCGGGGCCGTGTTTTTGGAGCAGGTGGAGGTGAGTCGTCATGGGGTTACCGAATATGAACTGTGGGCCGTCAAGAGAATCCCGAAAGGCGTTCAAAGTTTTCCCGCCGAGCAGTATAAGAAGGAGATTGCGCTTTTGGGGGCGCTAAAGCAGGTATGTTGAACGGAAACCATATCCAGCACCATAGTTGAGGGACCAAGAGAGGGTAGGGGATATATCCATAGGATCTTATTCTGACGTCCCGCAGAACGAGCTATTCGTCAAGTTTATCAAATCCACCGAGGACGAACATCATGTCTACATCGCCATGGAATATCTACCGCTGGGGGATATGTCGAAAAGCTTCGCAGATTACAAATGGGGCGAAAACGATGTGCATGTCGTAATGGAGCAGCTACTAATGGGGGTGGCAATAATGCACGAGAAGGGGATTGCCCATCGCGATCTCAAGCCAGAGGTCTGTCATTCCTCCCAAGACAGTGTTCACGCCCTTGTTTTTTTTTTGTTTCCCCCCAGCCAGCCGCGTCGATATACTGACCCCCCACAACCCAGAACGTATTTCTCTGGCTACCAGACCCAGACCAACCGGCCCTTCGTGTAAAGATCGGCGACTTTGGCACCTCAAAACGTATCCCTGTAAACAACAACGCGACATTCCTCCACACAACCGCGGGCACAATCTCGTACATGGCTCCAGAGGTCGACGGGGATGATATGCAACCGGCGTACACACAGGGGGTCGACGTGTGGTCATTGGGCTGTATTATGTTCAGAGCAGTGACCGGACATGTCCCTTTCGGAGGCAGACGAGATGTCTGGCAGTACTCCATGGGGGGGCAATTCCCACCGGCTGGCGTCGAAAACATAGGGCTCAGCCGGGACGCTATCGGCTTCTTGGCCGCGCTTTTACAACCCGATCCGAAGAGCCGACCGTCGGCCGGGGAGTGCTTGAAGCTGCCCTGGATCACCAACAAGCCGTCGTCACCCCATTTCCTCATCGGAGCTGATCTTCACAAGAGGTTGCGGACAAGACAGATTGCAGATCTGGCGAAACTAGATGCCGAAATTAAAGGGGAAACGTCCAACTAAGGGCTTGAGGGTGTTTGTCGCAGGACATACTAGTAGAGTTGCCCGTGATTTCTCTTCAGGATTTTTGTATTTTTTTTTTTTTGTATTTACGCCGAGATGATACCCCTTCATGCTCTCCCCCGGTGTTTCTGGAGCGTTTGGTGGAGCATTATGACATCTTCAACCTCTTTCCTCCGTTCCCTCTTTTTTTCCCCCCCTCCCAGAAAATTTTTCTTCTCTTCATTGCATCTTCTGTCGCTACAAATTCAATATATCCGGACCCGATCACTGAGCCGTTGTAATTCCTATCGTGCGAAATA
This sequence comes from Tuber melanosporum, assembly GCF_000151645.1. Lineage (NCBI taxonomy): Eukaryota > Fungi > Ascomycota > Pezizomycetes > Pezizales > Tuberaceae > Tuber > Tuber melanosporum. The sequence continues at coordinate 312,487 of NW_003298963.1, forward strand.
CGGTATCCCCTCCATTCACCTCCCCCAACAAGGGGGAACCCAGACGAGGGGACAGTTTTGTAGGCGAACCTCACTAAAAGCTATCATACTGCAGTTGTTTCCAACCCGTACTTACTCGACTACCATGAGCCCTAATATTCAACGGCGAGGGAGCGAATGAATTAACTTCCATCATAATATTATATACTCACGTCCAGAGATCACGGACAAGTTTTGGGGATTTCTCGGTAATATACTGGTAGTCTTAGCATCAGAAGGTATCATATGAATCTGGGTACAGTACAGTACCCGCCAAGATATCGCTCCAAGTAAGATACGGGTACTCGGAAAATGTATCCTCTACCGCTACCGTACTCGAGTATATCTATACAGTACAGTGCCGGGGGTTGTGGGCAAGTCTGTCGAACCTCGCGATATTGGCTCTAACCTTCTTGCCCACTCAGAGACCAGTACGAGTACAGTACTCGAGTATCTGCTCCAGGTATCATACTTCGCCAAGAGTTGGACAGATTTTTTTCCTTCACCGAATCGCGAGGAAATCAACCAATTGTATGCTCTCCACCCAAGCTCGGCCAATGAGAGTCAGTTCGGCAGACTTTTGCGCACACCCCAAGCGCAGTACCGATCTGTGCCTACTGTACGAGTACTGTACCTAAGTACCGTACAGTACAGTACACCGCTACAGGTACTTGCATACGGTAGAAAGACTGCGGTTGCAATTGTCAACACCATATCATTACAGAAAAAACCACAGCCCAGCAGCAGAGCCTCAACCATCGCATCCGTGATTGGCGGCGCGCGGATTACTCGTACAAGCTACAGTATCAGCTACAGTATCAGCTCTGCCTGCAGGTGACACAATCAAGGCTGAAATATGCCGGAGCCTGATTTTACTGTGCTGTACCCCAGCGCCCCGCACTCACCGGTTCGAGGAAGGGCTGGATGCAGGAAGCGTGAAAAAAGAAAAGCTGTGTCCGGCGCTTTTTGCGGTGTGATCCCGACTATGATATTACAAGAGTTAAGTTAGGCGTGCGCTGCGCTCAAGTAAGGGATGCTGTTAATCTGCAATTTAAGGGGGGTTAAAAAAAGAGTTAGCAAGGCTTTTTGGTGATAAACTCGTAGTCTGCCGGGTGATGTGTGCAGGAAACTAGTGGGTTATCGGGGAGTTATGTAGTCGGTTAGTTATGTTTGCTTTTTTTTTTTTTTTTTTTTTTTTCATCTTCTCTTCCCCTCCCCAGCCTGGGCTACAGCGTGTGCGGATGGCGGCTCAGGGCTGGTGCTGTATGATACCATACTTGTGCGATGCCGTGGGAACTCTTAGAATTCGCTACCGTGCGGTGGGTATGATAAATACCAGATTAGACTACCGTCAGCCCAGCCCCTACAGCATACTTGTGGGTTTCGGTTTGCTGGGCATCATATCATATCATACCTCTTGCATTCTCCGGAGGGCTCGCACGCTACACTGAGTTAATCTCTCTTGGGAGGGAGGTTTTGTCTCTGGCCCGTACCGTACGTAGCCAGCGAATTAGACTTGGCATACAAGAGTCGGGACAAGTTTTCCGAGTGAGTGTTCATGATTTGAGAAGTTTGTTTGCCCCATACACCCACGATGGATAAGTTTGGTTATTATATTATTATGATAATAATATTGTGATAGGTGAGAAGGGAAGTGAGTTAGCTTAATAATATCCGGAGCTGTATGGTACTAGTACTGTACGAGTGCTGTACCTGAATTTCGGGCGTTTCGAAATCTCGCAACGGAAACGGGCCCATCTTTTGAGAGGGTGGGGTGCGTGTGCCCTTGCTTGCTGTTTCCCTGCCGGCAGATATGACATTCCACCGGCGATCCATCTCAGTCGGCTGTTTCGGGGCGAACTCGAATAGGCACTTATATATATCCGCGGTGCCACCAAGAGATACATATTACCGTACCCGCGCGCGCTCTGAAAGGTCAGAGGAAAACCGGACCTGCACCGGCCTTATTAGAGGCATCTGGAATAAATAACGGGTGATTAAGCGTGGGTACCGGCTGGTGGGAAAGCGGTGCATAGTGAATGATTGCTTTAGCTATGCATCTGCGGATATTCGACCCCCTCTCCACCAGCCATTTTGTGCGGGGTCGATAGTGGCCGCAGAGCACCTAACGCGCATCCGGGTTATATCTGGAAGGGAAGGTGCCGAATATGATACCTGGCTAAGGGAAATTCTTTCAGTGCACTGCACTTAATAGCAAGCGAATCGCCCAATGTATCTGATCACCCCCCCCCCGGCGAACAATATATGATTTTCCTTAGTTAGTATGAGGTCCCTCATTCTACGCATCCCCACAAAAAAAACAAAGACCCCATCTCAATAGCATACTCCGTCCAGCAACTCCTCAATGACATACTATCCCGTGAAATCAAAATACAATCCTGTCTCTCCCTGTTTTTATATATACACCACCCACCCCCAAAGCATCCCCGCTACAGCAACATACCCTACTCTCGAATCAAAATCTCAATGGCAAAAAAGTCGAGAGATACAGGATTCACAGGCGTATCGCCCCCCCCCCCATCCTCTTATTACCGTCGTATAGATAGATATTGAATACTCAATTCACCCCGATAGGTCCACGTAATAATCCTCTTACTAGCGGTAATCGCAATTTCAATGGCCGGGTTAGCATTTCTAATACACCGGCGCCGGAAGGCGAAGCGGCAGGAGCGGGGGAAGAAAAAGGGTCCATCAGGGGATGCGGAAGGTGGTGATAGCGGTGGGGGTAGCGGTGGAGGTAGTAGTGGTAGTGGAAGTGAGAATGGGGGTGGGGATGTTGCGGGTGGTGCTAGTGGTGGTAGCGGTGGTGGTGGTGGGGTGGCTGACGGGGGCGGAGGGGATGGTGAAAGGCAGGAAGCTGGAGAGTGATTTGATTTGCTGGATGGTGTGGTATGGTGGATAGTTTGTCTCACGGATGGTGTGTGCGGGCGGGAAATACTGTACTTGGGTTTCTGCAGCTTAAAGTTTGGGGTTGGAGGAGATGCTGCGGTTGGCGTGCGCGTGGTAATGATCCATTTTGCTTCTTTTCTGGTGTTTTGCTAGCTTGGATAATGGGATATCAGGTTATCCATCAGTGAGTCTTTCTCCCTCGCGATTGCTGCAAGAAAATGCCATATAATGGATTCTGGAAATGCGGTAGTGGATTGGCGGAGTTATACGTCGGATGTCCGTGCATGTTGCTTTCTTTGTTAGCTCTGTCAGAGCCCTTTTTTTTAGGTAGTGTACCGGCCAGTCACTTCGCCAGGGTGCAGCACCGCAGAAACCGCTGCGTCCAGGAAAACACCTAGGGTAGATAAAAGCCTCAAGCCAGAAACGAGAACAAAATATCATAAGAAAAATAATAACGAGATACTTAAATACCAATTCAAAACCGGTACGGGCATGTGTCAAAGTGGGCAGAGTTTCGAAAAGACGAACTCCATTCATCTTCCCAATCTCGCTCGGGCTGAGGAGGTCAAGACCCCGCCTGCGTTCCCGCTTTTGCTATTGTACTCGAGCTTGTGTTCGGCCAATCTCGTGAGAATGCTTGTGGTATGGTATGTTTGAATCGTAGCGGTGGCGGGGTGCCAATCACAGGGGTTCATCCCGAGAACGGGGCTATCCGAACAGGTTTGTAAAGCTCTATCATAGGCCAGACTCTAAGATTGATAGCGATCAAGTACAATTTACTTTGGCCGACTTGTCTGGCTTTTGTGCCTTTTTGGTATGCAAATTTTCTTCTGACAGTGAAATATCCGGGGTGTAGGAAGACTGCAAGTCTAATGCATGGAGGCCGGGTACGTACATGCGAGTTGGGGATGTTGCGGCAGTGTACTGTACTGTGATATCAAGATAAAGAGGTTTTACACGATAATATCAACATAGAATTTACCGTTTGGGATGAAAATTATTCCATACACTAGTCTCATTGCTTAGCACCTTTACCTCTCCTCATTAGTATTTATGATTCCCCCAGTTATTTTGAGCAATTTAGCGCTAAACCGAAAAATCACCTGTTAATCATCCTGTCGAAAGCATTTCGAATCCAACAGTTATATACGCTATTCTTCTTCTTCGCTATATGTATCTTGGTGCCGAGATAAAGTTGGATTTTTATTTTTTTCATGAATAGTTGAACGGCGGGAGAGCGAAAGGTGAACATAGGATTGATACACCCGATATCAGGGAGTTCTCGAGTATGGGGATTAACACCATCTTGTGTCTAATCTAATTTAGGGCATATCTTGTTTGCTCACTCACCTCTTTGGGCTGCCTGGCTGGTGGTGACAGGGTCAGTTCCATCATTGGTGATCACTCGTGAGTACATTTCCACCGGAGGGATTTGGCACATTCCCTACTTATTACCATTGCACTGAATCATAGAATGTATGCTATGATTCGAGGGTGTTCATGGCGGTATTCGGCGAGACGGCTTGGTTCATAATGTAAGTTCGCGCCTGGTTTGGCGGGGTCTATACAAAAGTGGACAGCAGACTACTAAAGCGATGCTGCTCGGTCGAGGTGAGGTTGCTAGCTGCAGTTCCAAGGTATGGGCACTGTTTGCTTGAAAGTGTTACAGAGGCGGTGCTTGCACCTTCCACATTCTATCGAGCTCGACACTTTACCGACTGTCTCTGGGTAACTGGTCCACCTCGCAACCTTAGAGCTCGTACTAGTACCGCAGTTCGTTTCTCTCAGCTGCTTATGAGATACAAATCCTCTACAGTATTTGGACTGTGCTGAGCCGGAGTTGTGCCCCCAATGGTTCCCCGTAATCAGAGCGAGCTTAGCGGTTCACATAATAGTGGTGTCGTGTTATGCAATTCTCTGGGAATTTTTTGTCACATAGTCATTATAATATTATGAAAATGTCTGGGTTTGTCCCAACTCTGGGAATATTGCTCTACGGGGCTTAGGGTGGCTGCAAGTGGGTGTAGGTATCATATGATATGATATAACGAGTATTTGCCTGTGTGTTACCACACTGGTTCAGAGATTTGAAATGATATAGAATTAACGCAGTTATAGTTACATATCACCAATTATCATACCAAGACCCGCCAAAACCACAATATAAGCTATGAGGAAACCATTTATGGCTTAGATTTGCATCATAAGACCTCAGAAAAGACAACATTTTTTGTTACACCAACTTGTCCACCATCCTTCGTTAACACCTTGACATTATATGGATTAGATGCTCGTGATAATGCCACATATAGCTGGCCATGAGTAAAGACATCATTCTCTAAAGAAATTCCAACCACATCTAATGATTGTCCTTGGCTTTTATTAATCGTCATTGCGAATGCTAATCGGAGAGGATACTGCCGTCGGTTAAGCTGGAAACCAAGATCACTGTCAGGATTACTGGTTATTTCGATTCGTGGGAGATAGGCTTTCTGTCCTTTACATGTTCCTGTAAGAATAACTCCTCCAATCAAATTCCGTCCTAAGTGTGTAATTTGAAGCCTGGTACCATTGCAGAGGCCATGAAGAGGACTGAGATTTCTTAGAAGTATAACGGTAGCTCCAATCTTAAGTGATAGGTGATGATATGGCATTCCGGATAGCGTAAGTGTATTTAAATACTCACTTGAGTAAAGTTCAGCAGCTCCTTCAGTAGCTGAATCAGCACTGAAGTATACTGTAGGCTCTCCAGGAAGAAGATCAAGCACCATATCATTAATATTGGCAACATCAATATTTCGTGGTGCTAAAATAGCTCTTTCTGCAAGATATTGAGGAGTTGGTGATATGCACTTAAGATCTCCATACACCTTGGTAATAAGTTCATCAATTCTATTATTAGGAAGTTGTAAGACCTCTGATAATTGAATTTTATCCAGGCCACATTCTGGGAATCGCTTTTCTCCAACTGCAAGAATGAGTTCTGCATACTCTGTAGTATCCTTCTGTTGTTCTGCTGACATATGACCACCTAGAAGGCGATAATTTTCCTTTAGTTGAAGGCAAGTAACAGATGAGCAAAGGTAGGATCTTTTAAGACTGGAGGAAACAATTTGTGGACGTGATCCCCGAGGTACTATTGGTAAACACTGTCTGAAGTCTCCTGCAAATAGTACTGTTAAACCACCAAATAACTGAAAAGGTGAGCTGCGAATATCTCGAAAGGTCCTATCAACTGCCTCGAATGCATAGCGGTGTAACATTGGTGCCTCATCCCAGATAAGTATCTTGGCTTGCTGAATCTGTCGAGCCAATTCTGAATTTTTAGGAATATTGCAATAGGAATCTTTATCAATAGCAATAGGGATTTTCAAGGTAGAATGAGCTGTTTTTCCAGCATTTAGCAGAGTCGCTGCATTACCACTGGATGCCACTGCAATAGCTATATTTCCCTCTCCCCGGATTGTATTCAATAGAAGATTTTCCACAAAGGTTTTTCCAGTTCCACCAGGTCCATCCAAGAAAAAGAGCGTTGGATTATTGACTGTTATACATTCCATTGCTCTGTTAACAGCATTTCGCTAAAGTGTATTACATCTTTGAAGATCCTCCTGTGCCTCTGCT
>NW_003298963.1:319353-351168 GCF_000151645.1 Tuber melanosporum
AGGCCAAGTGAGAGTCGTTGGTCCTCTGTTGGATTTAGAATACCATATTGGTGTATCAATAAATAATTACAGTCATCTGTAATAGAGTTCTTGAATCTCTCCCACAACTCCTTAGGTTCTGCTGGATTGCAATCAGTGAGGATGAGAGCAAATAGTAGGCGTTGTTGAAATCCAGTTAATATTAAAGATCCATCTTGAAGTACCTCCTTCCACTCATCATCATCTGCTAACAATCCTTTTGCATTACATGCCTCTCGAAATGTTGAATAGAGGGTACCATTAACTGTTTTTAAGGAGTCAAAGCTTGTTGCACCCTTGGTATGAAGTAGTAATAGTCTTTCAAAAAACCGTTCTCCTGCCTTTGGACCACAGAAATACATGCGTCCAATTGAGACACCTTTCTTACGGGGTGTCCATTCCCATTTCTTGTACTGAAAGACAAAATACTGAGGGAAGTCCTGATACAGTACATCTCTGGCTAGTGGATATTTGGAATTAGCTTTAAAATAAGCTGTCAAGGTAGTATCTCTATCCATTGCCCGATCAACAATGTCATCGAGATTCTCAGTAGGCTGAAAGTAAACAGCTTGCTGCTGAGGTAGATGGAGTTGAAGGCGTTGTATGGGAGGACCTCCATGATGCATCTTGTTTCCTAGCAGTCGCCATGTTGCTTCAGGTGCTGAAATATAGCGTGCATCCAAATAAACCTTAACCTCATTAACATTTGCTGGATCATCAATCAGGATGTTGGCACAATCTGGTCCCTTAGAAACGTATTTATATAAATACTTAACTGCCTGTATTGAGGAACAAATTTCAACGTTAATGTGGCAATTATAGCGTTTAGTGAGAAATGGATTATATGGAATAACCCAGCGATTATCATAACGAAAGGTAGAGGCTGTTCCATCTGACCGGATACGACTTTTCTCAACAAATCTCCCATTATTTCGGCGGCGATAGTGAGGATAACTATCCTCTCCTAATATAGTCTCCTCTAAAAAGGTCTTTGGGTAATGTTTTGAGCAACAGCCATCCAGACCCCTGCTATCAACCATGCAGGAAGCACTTAGATTCTCCACCCCACATGGTCCATGGAGCATACAGGTTGTAACAGTCTCCCATAGTTGATAGTAATCTTCCTTATTTGGAATTTCTGCTGAAACAGCAAGATCAATTTGGTCTACTGTATGAATAGTATCAGCTGCATGCAACATCATTAAGATATGTGCATGAGCTAGTCCTCTCTTCTGAAACTCAATAACATAGATATGAGCCTTCACTCGTCCGAAAACAGCTTTCTCAATAAGGTCCTTCATGAGACTGGAGAGCTTCAACTGAAATACTCTGGCAACTAAATCAGGACGATCTGTAACCTGCTGCCCATGGAGCAGGTTTTCCTGAATTTCAGGCCATGCTGGATTGCAGGTCATGGTAATAAATAAATCTGGTTTACCAAAGGCACGTACTATTGCCATAGCATCCTGATACAGTTCAGTCATTTGTCTTGGTGATCCGGCAAAGGTGGATGGAAGGATTACTCGCTTTCCTAAACTGGACAGGTCCATATTTCCTTGATTAACTAAGGTGTCTGCAAGTCCTTGGTATTGATCACTTTGAAGTGCTTTTTGATTTGAAAATACCCAGCATAGATTATTTTGCTCAGAGGCAGCAAAGGCATCAACACACCATTCTTGGAGAAGTCTACCTGCTAGGAACAGGTGAGAAGGATTTGGAGTACATATATGAAGATAGTAGGTATGAAATAATGCCAATGTAACTCGCTTTGATCCTCCACGTCCTGTAGTTGGATTTTCTTCTTGAAATGCTATACATTCTTCTGCATTTGGAATTTGATCTTCAACTCCATTATGCAAATTACGTGCTGCATTTCCTACTACCTCATTGCCAGCAAGTGGAATATCTGCATGCCATCCTTGTTCCCCATGCATCATAATAAGTGGATATCGGAGAGGAAGATAGGATGTATGTAATTCTGAGATTTTTCTCATCGGTTCCTCTTGGTTTCCTAAACCTTTGTAACGAAGAATGATTTCACGCGGTCCTACATTCTCTTCCCCCATTCCTTCAATTAATATCCCAATCTCATTTGCTGATGGAGAATTGTAGGTACGTGGATCCTTGCCATGCTTCCGTGGATCCTGAATTCTCAAGCTTAATGTTTCTTACCATTTCAGGATTAGAGGCAATCAAATCTCCAACCGATTGAAATAACTGGACATAAGGATTCGTTTCCGTGAGAGACAGCTGGACTCGTGTCACAATTGCTGCATCTAAATTGCCAAACACCAGTAATCTGTTTCCAACTTGAGTATCATAGTTGCTTGAATCATGAGTGTAGATTTGTGCAAACTTTGGTCTCTCGCCTGGGTTTGGAAGAAGGGATCCGATCCTATGGCAGAGGGCTCCTTTAATACGAAAGGAATAAACTCCACTCCCCTGTACACCCAATGTTTGCTCATTCACACCTAAGGAGGTAAAAGCAAAGATGTTATTATAACAACGAATCTTTAGACGAAAGTCTCTTGGATAAATTATATTTTCTTCCAGGTTTATGTTTAGCTCTTAGGCTCTTCATAAATTTTAACTAACGAACTTATATTTAAGATAAATCTACTTGTAGACTGAGAGGTAAACAATTCCAATAATGCAGGGGCTGGTTGTTGAATATTTGGTAAGATTACCTTTCCATTAGCACAACATTTTGAGAAAATCAAATGTCCAACTCTTGATCTGGAACTCTTTTCCTCATTAAAATGTAATGCATGGCAGTATCTACATTCATGATTTAATAAAGAGAGAGTATGCCTTGTAATAGTATTAACTGAGGAAAGTGCTGAAAGGTGGGTAATGGGTCCAGGTAATGTGGGGGCCTAAAAGATAAGTTGAATCAATATTTTTATTCTATTTCATTAAAAGGAAAAGACAGATAGAAGATAAATTCTTACTGGAATTTGATTGATAATAGGTAAATTAGGTTGTGGATTATTGGAGGGTCGATTTCGGCGCCTAGTGGCTCTTCCTGTAGCACGACAGGTAGAGCAGGTCCTATAGAAACCTCTTGGTCTCAATCTTATAAAACAATCATCGGCCTTTGTTTGGCCACATCCAGAGCAGCTCCTCATCCGTGAGTAAAGAAAGGAGTAAAGGATGGGAAGAAAGATATAAATCAACTGAGAGAATTGCAAGGTAAAGAAAGAGGAATTGTTTTAGAAGGCTCGCTTAGTTTGATTGATGTGTAGCCTGAGAATGGAGATGTAGAGGTATGTATTCTCTCTAGAAGGTTACTGGCTACTTGTTCTATATTGCTATATATGAGAGAATACTCTCCCCTCCACTTCTGTCTGTTCTTGAAAAGGAAATACCTTATATCCTGCCCAAGTCCTTACCTGCACACAGTCCTACTTCTACCTCTATTATATTAGCAGGACCACAACCCTTGTTATGATATCTGTACTTGAGGCAACCATGTTCTGTAACATCAGAATATTCATGTTGATTTAAGAGTACCTGTCACTTTGCTTGGCATAATACATGTCTTGGCATGTTTGATCATGTGATAGTGCATTTCCTCATCGTATTCTTTTATATAATAGAGGGTAAAGTCCAAGGTCAGGAATACCATGATATCGTATGTGTAGTGTTAGCATATGATATCATACCCCAAATATGATTGCGAGGAGCATTTGGATACCCTACACCCTGGCCCAGTAGTATTTTGCCGCACGATTTATCACTCTGTAAATCCTATCCACCCCCTAAATATCCCCAACCTCTGATCTATAGCACAAACACATCCAAACAAAAACTCCTCATATCCAGAATTCCGATCCCTGATTCCACCAGGCACAAAACGCAGTTACGCAGCACCTGCACCCACGACTTCCCTCCAGGACCATCGAGCAAGTCAATCAAAAACAATAAACTACATCATTCATGGCATTCGCTTCTGTACCGAACCCCACTTTCTACTCTCATCTTTTCCTGCAACTTCTATTAATTTTATTCACACATGTCGAATGGCTAACATTATATCTACCCATGTACCTAATCTATGCAGATTCACGTTCTGGTCATTCTTACCTGCTTCTTAATGTTCTTCATCGTTGCCGGGATCTCATATTGGGTGAATGCCTGGCTGTTAAGGCGACGTTATGGTCGACGGGACGTGGAAATTTAAAGACATGAGTAGGCGGAGTTAGGTTTCGGGAGTGGTGAACTGGAGGGTTTGGTGTTTTTAGGTGGTGTTGGAGTTTTTTTCTTTTTTGTAGGTCGTCTTGTTTTGAGTTTTGCTAACTGGTATTGGGGTATGATGGTGTGGTTGTGGAATAGTGATATGAAGATCCGGGGTTCAATGTCTGCTTTGTCTCTAGTTCCTAGTATCTCGCTCATTCACAATTATTAGATCCTTCAATAGGATTTAAATTCTAATGTTTTCTAGTACGGACCTAGTTACAGCTTAAGATTAAGCAATCTTTTCTTGATATTTAGTGTTGAGGCGTAGGAGTCAGCTTTATAGCGACCCAAGATCTAATGAAGCCGCAATGGCTGTTATGAGCTATTGGCTCACCTTTCCTTTCATCAAAAAGTCCTCTACATTCTCTAAATAAATGGTTTGTACCGGAGTGATTTTAGTCACAATGTTCCGCCGACAAGATAGCTGTCTGACAGATATCCATGGGCAGGGATTGTGATTTGCCGGATGACAAGGTAGAAATTGAAGGGTCTACTATAACTAGCTATTTAAATGTTAGTAAACAATTATCTTATTAAAGAGTAAAGGGAGTGGGAGATTGAGAGAATTGGAGTAGTTAAAGGGAGTGGTGGTACTGTGAAGGAAGTGATTAATTCATGAATGAGGAAGAGGTTGGGAACTTTAAAGAGGAAATAGATTTCCACTATGAATAGCTGTCAGGTATTAATAAGATCCATATTGACTGATATACATCATGATATATTAATAAAACATACTCTAATTTAATTACTTGACATACTATTGGATTATTTAAGTTTTTATTATAGTCAAGAAATACTAGTAGTTATGAGAAGGAAAAGGAGAATGTCTGGTATAATAGTGTGAGGTACGATAAGAATCACGGAATTGTATTCCGCCCTGTAGGGACCGCTTGCAAGCAGGAGTAGAACTTTAATTCTTGTCTCTAAATGGAAATGAAAAAGTAAGTGGTAATGCAATTTACTAACTGGTCCTGGTTTTCAACTTCTGTTACCGTATTATATTTCCCTTGATAATATTTATTGTATACATGTCTCCCCCCAACCCCTTCTCCCTAATAGCCGGTTCCCATCCTATTTCGCTGTCTCTCATAGTCGGGGAAGACAAGTGGGACAAAAAAGCAAGTAGGATGGGCCAGCTTTTTTTTTTTTTTTTTACCAAGAGATGCCAAGAGAAGCTTACATAATAGTAGATTGCAATCAGGGATATCGAATTTCATAGTGTAGTAGTATACAAAGACTTAATTGAATGATGCAAAGTCAGTATTTCTCATAATAGAGTCTGATGAAATGCGTGAAGGATCAGAATTAGATTCAGTAGCAAAATCCTCTCCATCATCCTCTGTGAGTAGCTGCAGTGAGGGAGAAATTGCACTCATGTGGAACTAGGAGGATTCGAGTAGCTAAAGAGAAGAAGCAATTGAACTCCTTAGACAAGAGGGGGATCACAGTTGCTAAAGTGGAGGAGCAATTGAGGAGGCGGGATAGGAGGAATCAGAGTCGCTGGAGGGGGTTCTATTCAAGTTGCCGAAGGGGAGGGGGCAATTGAACTCCTTAGAGGAGGAGAGAAACGGAGTCACCAGAGAGGAGGTGAAAAAAAACAAAAAAAAAAGAAGAAGAAGAAGTTGCTGAAGGGGGAGGAATCTGTGTTGGCATGGGGGGGAGTCTTGGAGTTACCAGAGGGGAAACCATCAGAGTCTTCTGAGGCACAGCTATTATAGTTGACAGAGGGGGTGAGCAATTGAAGTTAATGGCCCACGGGCCAAGTGGGAACAAAGTTGTGGAGGGGAGGGATTGGTGTTACTGGCTAAAGGCATGTAGTTGAGAACAACTAATTAGAACTACTGGCAGGAGGTGGTATGGGATTGGATCTACAATTATTGTTGGAATATAGTTCCTGAGATTTAATTTCATACTTTCTATTGATTTCCTATAAGATCTTCACAAACTTTCCTTTATACCTTACTTGATGTTGAAACTATTATCACCCTGTTGACTCTGTACTGTTTCCTCTCTATCTCCTTGTAGTGAAAATTTCTCTCTTGTTTCTTTCTGATTTCAGTGGGACAAGACTTTTGCCCCCCTTACCAGAGAAGAAAATTTTCATCCATACTGTTGAAGCTTCTAGATTGATGTTGGTCAACTGAGATAGATTGTGGAAGTTTCGGGAGTCGGGCTAAGAGTTCCAATATTCGGTAGATCAGTGCAGAGGTTGAGAGATTGATAGGAGATTCTCTGGACATGTCTTTCCTTTATTATCATGGGAGTGTATGGAGGAAAGTGTATGGAGGAAAGGGTAGTATACTTGGAGAGATATGGATAGGTGTGGTGATTTATGGAATGATGGGGATACATTGTTTATGTTTTACTTATACACCTGTCTTAACCGTTAGCTTAGAGAAAAGAGAGCGAAGCTGTTTTTATCCTTACCATACGCGTTTGTGCATGTCCTACTACCACAGCCCCCACATAGCCCTTTAGTGTTTTTTTCCCACCGCTGTCCAAGTCAGTCATTGACTGTTATACTCCTCTGTCACAAGACACAAGACACAGAGGCACCAAAATGGATGTGGATCATCTTGTGTTAAAAGGGCCTTATTATCTACTTAGAAAAGATATGCGAATTCAGACCTTTCAATCATGTGCCTAAGAAAACTCTTGCTGGATTTTATCTATCATTCCTACCTATATTTCTGTCGCTTCTCATTACCGAATGATTTATTTTACTTCAATTATTGAAGTCGGGTGCTGTTATCAGCTGGGCTTCATGTTCCGGGTAAGTCAAAAAAAAAAAAAAAAAAAAAAAAGCCGGTGTGTCCCACTTGCTTTTGTGTCGCACTTGCTTTCACTAGCAATGAGCGACAACGAAATTGGCGGGGAACCGGCTATTATATAAGTTTGAACCCTATTTTTCTTTTCTCTACTGACTGATCTTGGTACTTATGAGTAAGATCTATATAATAGCATCCCTCTTCCCTCCTTCTCTCTCTCTCTCTTTTTTCTTTCTCGCTGCTCTCATCAACTCTCTCCTTTACCTATACATATATACAACCAAATGTTAGTATCTTCCATCGCTACTATAACTGCCTGAGTATTGCTACTTAAAGGCATATCTATATGGAATATTTATTAATCAACTTAGTTCTCCTCTGTTTTATAATCTATCGACTGTGATATTTGTCTTTTTTTCTCCTTTCTTTTTAGTTTATAGTCTTATACTAATTTCTTTATTTTTATTAACCTTTACTGCAGTAACTATATGCCCTACTAACTGTGTGCTTAATTTATTGTAGTGGGTAGGAGGGCAATCTACCAATACACAGTGGAAAAATCAGTAACAATGGGCAGGCAGGAAACCTGATGAAATATATTGGAAAAACTTTGGAAGGATTGGAAGTTGGGTTTTTCTTAGATTTTTACTAATGTAAGTGAAATTAGAATATACTAAGATTAGGAGGAAAAGAATTTGTAAGAATGAGTATATGGAAGGAAGATGTACAGTACTAATAAAATCACATATGAAATAGAAACAGGTAGAATAGAAGTGTGGATATGATAGTGGAGGGGAATATCCTGATGGAAGCAGGAAATAAAATTACCAAGTCAGTTGAGACCTAATATTCCTTCTCCAATTATAGAATATTTACTAATACATAGGGAAAATATTATATATATAGAAGAATAGAATTATAGGAGGGTTGGTGGGTAGGAATCTACCAACACAAAAGGAAAAAAATTACAACAGATAAGTGGGAATCCTCTAATATAAACAGGTAAATCATATATACACATGGGGTAGAATAATAGGTGGACTGGTAGGCAGAAATATACTAACACAAGTAGGAGAAAGATTCATAAGGATACAAAATTATAACTAGTTTATTTGGGAGGTACTAAAGCCAGCATTGTGGTTAAAATAAAGAATGCATGGTTAGATAAAAATGTGGAAAATCTGAGGGATATAGTATAAGCTCAAGCGATGAAAGTACCTAACTCTAACCTGTTCCTTGAGGAACAGTGAATGCTGAGAAAATGTAGCACTCTGCTAAGTATTCTGATTGACTATTTATTTGTATTTTATAACAGAATTTTTTTTTTTGCATATCATGCCAACTGTCATTTTTTCTTTATATATTACTTCTTACTAGCAGTGATTTGTGGTGATTGTATGCAATGAAATCAAAATAAGGTACAAGATATGAAAAGGCAGAGATCTGTGTAGTAGAGAGTAGTTTATACTAAAAAAAATTATAATATAAGAAATTAGAAATATCTGAGGATAGTGTAACCTTAGTTTAACAAGTAGATATAAAAAAACTAGAAGCACTTTGAACTACAGTTGCATCTTACTATAATGAATGTCCAGTATAGAGTACCTACTATTTAGTAAAGTGAGGAGTTTAGTACAGCAAGGATAAAAGAGTAGAAAGGTATAACTTACAAAAAAAGGTGGAGTGATAAGAGTGAGGTAATTGAAGATATAATAGTAGGAAATGGTCAACAAAAGAAAGAATTGTAAACAAAATACTTTAAATGGACTGTTTCTCAATAGTACCAAAGGCATGTACTGGATTGACTCAAGTTCAGAAATATGAGATTTGTATCTTGCGTTCAAAACACCTCAATCTTAAGTTGTCTGAGTTTCTTGAGCTTCCTGAATGTCCTTGCAGGTCTAATGGCAGAACTCTTACTCTCTCAAGTCTCAGTAAACATATTAAAGACTGGAAGTAAAGAGTATTAGAGAGTCAACTATTAGGTATGTAGTTGTATTTAAGTCAAGATTTTTCAAACTTGTTAACTTTTAACTACTAGTAGTGAATTAGATATGTAGGCTCTAAAGTAGGAAAGGAAAAAGTACACAATGTACAATTTCTAATTTTTGAATTCCTGCTAACAAAGTGGGTTGATGCTGCAGAATATGCAAAGATATCAATTACTGATGATATTTTAAGTACTTAGTTACTTGTAATTCAGGAGTATTTAACTCATATCAGAGGTAAAGAAATCTCGAGAGAGTTCATTATATTCTATAGCTAGCTTGAAAAGTTTAAAGAAAGGGACATAATTGGTCAATTGAAGTATTATGGTAAAGTAGGAAGTGTTGATCTTAGAGCGCTGTTCTGGCAAGGAGCAGAAATCCGGTATTAGCTCATATCCTATACCCTACATGATAACTGGAACTGTGATAAAAGTGGTGTACAGTATAACAAGCAGCCTGCCTACTTAAATGTATGCAAAGAACTGTTAAGAATGTGGCTTAAGTAAGGAAATAGTTTTCACATGACTGTAATGATTCCTCTTCAGATAGTTAGTTCTTGGCGACGGGGAACAATACTTTCCTTCTTCTCCTTCTTCTTTCCTTACTCTTATGATAGCACAAGGCCTCTGCCTGCATTACTGATAGTACAAGACCTTTGACTTCTATCAGGAATGCCTATCATGAGCTTTCTCTAACTCTTGTTCATGAAGAGCTTTCCTTGGCGTAACAATAAAGGTTGTGGTAATGATAAAAATCATAAAGATGTTTTATATTTGTTTAAAGTAATAAGTAGGAAAATTACTTAGAATTCAATCTAATTTTATTTAAACTCATACCGCCAACACCAGCATATGATGAGCCCCTGCCGGCATAGGGATACCGCTAACCGGTATACCACTAATTTCAAGCAAACTAAGTCTACAGCCCCGCACCTGCTATCTTGGAGTCATGCCTACACAAGAACTAATTATAAGACCATCAAACAACCCAATGCCTGCCCTAGTCCAAGTCTGTAGCCCCTTTGGTATGAAGCCAACAAGTACTAAGTATAGCCAAAGCTGAGCAAAACATCAATGTGATCAGGTTTCTTGTCCAACATATATAAAAACACTACTATCAGGTCTGAAAACAGTCCCACAGAATCTCCACTACAGTAGAAAACCAACAAACACAGAAACTAATCTTACAGGCAACACAATAGCAAGGAGGAGGCAACCAACATATCAACCTCTCGCATCTGCATACCAGGCCATCAACCCTATGAACCCACTTTGCTGGTTGCCTCTGAAGTACGTACTGGTGAGGAGGACCTGTACCTGCTGCCGATCCTCCAACCAAAACAGCACAAATATAGGAAATAGATAGAGGTAGTAACAGACCAAGAAGGTCAATAGGGCCTATCTCCCACCGGTGGTGCCATGCCTCCTCTTGCCAAACCCGTAGCCAAACCAAAAAAACCAAAAAAACTACACAAAGTTCAGCGTACAAGACTCAAACAAGTCCAACTAGGTGGTCGCAACCTACTATCTGCACAGGTGGCTGTCAGCCGGCCAGGCTACTGGAGAGTTTTACAACACTTAGCAGCTTCACCCAACAGCCCAAACCAGACTGGAAACACTTAATTAGATCTTGACCAACCTGACACAGGCCAGACCGGTGCTCGCAGGTGCCTCTCCTCCCTCAATCAGCTCCTTCCAAGCCCCACACACCAGACGCCACAGAGCCCATCCTGCACCCCCAGCCCCTCAGAGAGATTAACCATCCAATAGCCATAGGACAGCCCATACCTAGCCCTATCAGGTAGCCACTAGTCTTGGCCATACCAACAGAGTCCCAACCCTCAGTGTTTTGCAGCCGAAGGGGCCTACCAGCCACAGCAGGGAGCCACAAAGGAGGCAGTACCAATACCCGAAGGTACCAGCACCAGCAACACCATCCAACCCAGTCAAACCGAAGTTCAACTAAGTCGGGAAAGAGTAGTCAGAGCCAGCCAAAGCCAGCCCTACAGGTCTAGCAACAGGCACAGACAGAATGATGGGTCAGAGGCGCCCCCAACTGATGAGACATAAAGGGGGAGGATGAGCGAACAGAAGCAGACAAACAGACGGTAGGCCCTACTTGCAATAGGTGAAGCCGCCAACGGCAATCGACAACCGAACTACCTAAACACACAGACAACTTGAGTGCCTGGCAGCCAATCGTCCCACACCACCCCGGGCAGTAATGAAAAACCACACCAAGAGGTAAGACCTTTCAGGATCAAAGCCATGTCTACCGAGGCAAGGAGGAGACACCTGACTGAACCACTGTAAATGCCACAAGGACAAAACTTTCAAGGGGACAGTGATAAACAACATCGTAGGATTCCGACTTTAGAAATGTAACGTAACAAGGAGGGGCTGAGCAGGTACTACCCTGCTACTTGAGAAGTGATGCAGCTGGCACGATGAGTTGAAGACGCGAGATGGTTATCAAGCAAACCCACTGGCTTTTTGTATCCCAAGAATTAGGACTCTGTTAAGACCCAACAAGAAACATAAGCTAGCCTAAAGAACGACATGGGAGATCCCCCCATATAAATTTCAATCCCACCAATCGAACGCAAAACCAGTGAGTAGATGATAGACAGGGAGCCGAAGACATTTTATGGAAAGAGGCTCATAAGTGACCGTAATGAATAGCTCGAAGTGCCAGCCTTGTGAGATAAACTGTAGGCAACGAAACGAGAAGCAAGCAAGTAATCCACCATGTAATGCCAACAGCCCTCAACACCAAGAACCGCAGGAACTACAGAGCAAACTCAGATATCTCCCCCAGAATGCAAGACATCAAGGTTCATTGTGGGTGTGAAAAAAACACTCAGAGGAAAGCGAAAGCAAGGATGAGGAAAAGTACTTAGAATTCAAGCTAATATTATTTAAACTTGTACTGCCAACACTGGCATATGCCGAGCCCCTGCTGATACCGGGATACTGCTAACTGGTATACTACTAATTTCAAGCTAACTAAGTCTACGGTCCCGCACCTACCATTCCCGAGTCATGTCTGCACAGAAACTAATTACAAGACCATCAAACAACCCAGTGCCCTCCCCGGTCCAAGTCTGTAGCCCCTCTGGTATAGAGTCAACTAGTACTAAATATAGCCGAAGCCGAGTAAAAGACCAACCCGACCAGGTTTCTTGCCCAACAATCATAAAATCACTACCACCTGGCTTGAAAACAGTCCCGCAAAACCTCCACCACAATAGAAAAACAAGAAACACAAACTAAACCTACAGGTGACACAATGGCAAGGAGGAGGCAACCAACATGTCAACCTCTCGCACCCGCATGCCAGGCCATCAACCCTATGAACCCACTTTGCCGGTTGCCTCCGAAGAGCATACCAGTGAGGAGGACCTGTACCTGCTGCCTGTCTTCCAAATAAAACAACACAAATATAGGAAATACATAGAGGTAGTAACAGACCAAGAAGGTCAGTGGAGCCTATCTCCCACCTGTGGTACTATGCCTCCTCTTGCCAAACCCGTAGCCAAATCAAAGAAATCAAACAAGCTCCACAAAAATCAGCACACAACACTCAAACAAGTCCAACTAGGTGGTCGCAACCCACTATCCGCACAGGTGTCCATTAGCCAGCCGGTCTGTCGAGGAGCTTTCTAGTACTCAGTAGCATCATCCAACAGCTCAAGCCAGACAGGAAACACTTAATTAGACCTCGCTCAATCTGATGCAGGCCTGACTGGTGCTCACAGATAGCTCTCCCCTTCAAATCAGCCACCCATAAGTTCCACACACCCGACACCAAAGTGTCTATCTGGCCCCCCTAGCCCCTATGATAGATCAACTATCTGAGAGCCACCGGACAGCCCATACCTAGCCCCATTGGGCAGCCACTGGTCTTTGCCACAACAACAGAGCCCCAACTCTCGGTACCTTGTAGCTGAGGGGGCCCACCAGCCACAACTGGGAGCCACGAAGGAGGCAGTACCAACATCTGAAGGCACTAGTACCAGCAACGCCGTGCAACCCAGTCGAACCGAATTTCAACCAAGCTAGAAAAAAGTAGGTAGAGCCAACCCAAACTAGCCCTACAGGTCTGGCAACAGGCACAGACTGAATGACGGGCAAGAGGCGCCTCCAACAGATGTGACATGAAGGGGGAAGGTGCGCAAACAGAAGCAGACAAATGGAAGGTAGGCCCCACTTGCAATGCGTGAAGCCGCCAACCACAATCTACAACTGAACCACACAAACATACAGACAACATGAGTGCCTGGCAGCCACTCATCCTACACCACTCCAGGCAGCAATGAAAAACCACACTAAGTTGTAAGATTTTTCAGGGTGAAAGCCATCCCCACTAAGGTGAGGAGGAGACATTTGACTAAACCACAGTAAATACCGCAAGGACAAAGTTTTCCAAGGGAATGGTGATAAACAACATTGTAGGACTCTGACCATAGAAACATAACATAATGAGGAGGGGCTGAGCAGGTACTGTCCTGCCACCTAAGAACTGATGTGGCCAGTACGACGATTTGAGGATGCAGGATAGTCCTCATGGAAACCCATGGGTATTTTGTATCGTGAGAACTAAGGACTCTGTTAATACCCAACAAGAAATAGGAGCTGGCCCAGAGAACGACACGGGTGATCCCCCCAAACACAAAGTTCAATCTCTCCAATCAAATGTGAAACCTGGGAGTAGAGGATAGACGGGAAGCCGAAGACCTTTTACCAAAAAGAGCTTGTAAGCGACTGTGATGAATAGCTCGAAGTGTCAGCATAGTGAGATAACCAGCTAGTAAGGAAACGAGAAGCAAATAAGTAATCTGTCACACAATGCTAACAGGCCTCAATACCAAGAATCCCAGGAACTACTGAGTAAACTCAGATATCTCCCCCAGAATCAAAGGCATCAAGGTCCATTGTGAGTGTGAGAAAAACACTCCAGGTGAAGCGATGGCAAGGACGAGGAAAAGTACTTAGAACAAAGTGTGAAGAACCTATCCTCCTCAGCCATACTAGCCTCCTTATATAGTGTTCTTCCCACCAGTAGTCATATGACCCAAGTTGATCACATGCACGAAACCAAATCATAACAAACTAGTCATATGACCCAAGTGGTCACATACTTAAAACCCATGACCTCGTAGCAAGGTCATGTACAAAACTCATAAACCAATTATAACACAATAAACAAGTCATATGACTTGAATGGGTCACATGCGTAAAACCCATGACCTCTCAACGAGGTCATGTGCTAAATTTAAATCATATGTGCAAGAGATACCTGTAAGGTACACTTGCATGGCATACTCACCAGACGCATGTCCCATGACTCATATTTGAGTCATTTGCAAAAACCCTTTCCATGCCAAGCCACATTTATGACAATGACTCATGATTATGAGTCATACGTATGTTATTGTTTAGTGCATATGACTCATTTGAGTCATATAACTTGTTATGTTCTGATTTGTTTTGCACATGACTTGATTATGAGTCATGGGACGTGCCCCTGGTGAGTATGTATTGCAAGTATGCCTTATGGGGAAGCCTTATACATTTGATTTATATTTCACACATAACCTCAATGTGAGGTCATGGCTTTGTACATATGACCACTTGAGGTCATATGACTTGTTTATTGTGTTATGATTTGCTTATGAGTTTTTACACATGACCTTACTACAAGGTCATGGAATTTGAGCAAGTGACGACTTCGGTCATATGACTAGTTTGTTATGATTGTGTTTTGTGCATATGACTACTTTGAGTCATGTGACTTGGGGCAGGATGGGCACTATATAATGAGGATAGTATGGATGAGGTAAATAGACTCTTCAGGCTTTGTTTGAAGTACTTTTCCTCCATCTTTCACCCCATGTCGGAATGTAAAGGTTCTCTCACGACAAATTGGAACCCTTAATTTCTATCTCATCATAGGCTTCAAGTCTTTAACTTCGATTACCTTCTTGGGCATCCTAGTTATTCCTTCTCCTACCTTTGCTGAAAACCTCAATTTCCTTTTACTTATCTCTTTGGTTATTCACTACCGTCACCTCCTCACAGTCATAATTGCTAAGCACTCCTCTGCTCCCTGTCCCATGTCAGCTCTATGTTTGTTGATAGTTCTCTCTTGTGTAATCGAGAAGGACTTCATCGTGGGGGCAGAAGTCTCTCACCTTCGGCATGCCATCTCTGTCCTCTCTTGGCAACTTCATTATGCTGAGAAGGAAAAGTCTACCTTGTCAGCTTTCCTGGCCTCCAAACGCACTACAGTGCAAGGTTAAGTCATAATACTGGCAGCTGATGCTTTTGCAGTTATCTCCTCTTCACCTGTCCTCAGAGTCACTTTGTTACTACTGTGGTCTTGGTTGGGGGGGTGTGCTAAACCATGTGAATTCTCAGGGTCAAGCTGAGGAGCTCCCTTGGGGGAATATTGCACTGACGGTTATCTTGGCCACTCCTGCAGCTTTGGTTGTGAGTAGTCATGTGGGTGGATGGGTTCCTGATTCGTCGGGTCTGGTTGAGGTATATGCTTCAGGTATGGGTAGGGTGGATTCCGATGTAGTGATGCCTACTGTGGTGGTATCACCACCTTTGAGGGGGCAGGTGCCCTAGTCCTCTATAGCTGAGCCTATGGCTGGTCAGGGTAATGCCTCTGGTAGTGTCTCCCTTATGGTAGAGGGTGGTAATGTGGGTATTCCATCCACTGCTGTTACTAGACTTGTGCCAGAGAGTAGTGAGAGAAAGAAAAACAAGAAGTGTCTGGTTAAGTAAGACCAAACCTCACCTGTACTACTTATTCCCAACTTGGAGAAGTCATCAGCTTTGCCAGTTCGCTAGCGTGAACTGGCTACAGCTGAGTTTACAGCAGGTTTGACACCTGTGGAGGGAGATGGAAGTTAAAGTTGGACTTGCGTTCCTGGGTGTGTTCAGCCATGTATCGATGGCTTGGGGACTACGTTATCTTGACTGCTTCACGGAGGTTTTTTATAACTGGTATGGGTACTCAGTTATTGGTTTTGTTTTATGTTTTGTTTTAAGTATCGCTTTGATACTTGGTTTGTTTTAAGTATTGTTTGATAATTGGTTTTGTTATATGTTATGTTTTAAGTATCACTTCAATACTTGGATTGTTTGAAGTATTGTTTGATACTTGGTTTTGTTTTTGTTTTGTTTTAAGTATCGCTTTGATACGTGGTTTGTTTTAAGTATTGTTTGATACTTGATTTTGTCTTATATTTTGTTTTAAGTATTGCTTTGATGCTTGGTTTGTTTTAAGTATTGTAACCGGTATGGGTACTTGGTTATTGATTTTGTTTTATGTTTTATTTTAAGTATTGTTTGATACTTGGTTTTGTTTTATGTTTTGTTTTAAGTATTGTTTGATACTTGATTTTGTTTTATGTTTTGTTTTAAGTATCGTTTGATACTTAGTTTTGTTTTATGTTTTGTTTTAAGTATCGTTTGATACTTGGTTTTGTTTTATGTTTTGTTTTAGTATCGCTTTGATACTTGGTTTGTTTTAAGTATCGTTTGATACTTGGTTTTGTTTTATGTTTATTTTTAAGTATTGCTTTGATAGTTAAGGAGTTTTACCAAAGTGTATCGATTGATACCTTTGATTAGTTTCGTTCATGCTAGACATGAACAGATTCGTGTATTTAAAGACCGCCTGTTTCTACGACAGAAAAGGCAGACTTTGACAGACAGTATTTCAATATACTTGGTTGAACGGTTACTTCTTTGTTCCTCAGTACACCCCTGAAGCCTGCTTTAATTCTCAGTTCTCGCCTCCTCTGCAGAAGAGTAGGCCACTAGCTAACTATTGTATCCATTTCCGATAACGTGATTAGCACCTTGAGAACACGTTACATTTTTTTAACCTCAGCAAGTGATTAAGAACCTGTCCCCGGATTTAGGCCTGATCAACCTATCTGTAACGATCCCTTCCTAGATAGTTAGTTCTTGACGACGGGGAACGATACTTGTCTTTCTGTCTTCTTCTTTCTTTGTCTTACAATAGCTCTAGGCCTCTGCCTACATTACTGATAGTACAAGACCTTTGTCTTCTATCGGGAACGCCTATCATAATCTTTCTCTAACTCGTTTTTGTGAAGGACCTTTCTTGGCATAACAATATTAGTGCAATAAAGATAAAGATCGTAAAGAGGTTTTATATTCATTTAAAGTAATAAGTAGGAAAAGTACTTAGAACAAAGTGTAAAGAACCTATCTTCCTCAGCTGCATCGACCACCTTATATAGTATTCTTCCTGCCCTTAGTCATGTGACCTAAAGTGGTCACATGCGCGAAACCAAATCATAACAAACTAGTCATGTGACCAAAGTGATCACATGCTCAAAACCCATGACCTCATAGCGAGGTCATGTACAAAACTCATAAACCAATCAAAATGCAATAAACAAGTCATATGACTTAACTGAGTCATATGTGTGAAACCCATGACCTCATAATGAGGTCATGTGTGAAATATAAATCATATGGGCAAAGCTTACCCACAAGGCACACTTGCAAGGCATACTCGTCAGGCGCACGTTCCATGACTCATACTTGAGCCATGTGCGAAAGCATCATAAATCCCACACATAACAAATCATATGACCCAAATAGGTCATATGCGCAAAACAATAATGTACTGGTGACTCATAACCATGTGTCACGTGAAAACATTTTTTCATGCTAAGCCACGTTCGTGACATTAGCTCCCCTCCTCCTAAGCCTGAGTCCCATTAGGCTTTTTCTCCTAGTTTCAATAGTTCCCGTCCTGCTGAGCGCATGGTCCTTCTCAGCTTGTGGAACTTTTCGTCTGCCATCCTGCACCTGACCCTTACTGATTCTAGGGTCAGATTTGCCATCTTGATTGTGTGCCGCTAATTATCGTTCAGCTCTCTTAGTTCCCCGATCGTTTTATTGTTTGCCGAAATTGTGTCCTTGGCTTGGCTCAGTTGTTCTCGGAGTCCCTGGATCTGCCTATGTAGGCTCCTGACGCCCGGTTCCATGTCTGCGGAGGAGTTTTAGGCTCCTCCCTCCCTGGACCTCATTCTCGCGGCCCATGCTTTTCTGGCATCCTCTCCTTCCAACTCTTTCCTGCTTCCATCCTTCTGCGGGTAGAATCCGGCAGATATTTTCTGTGCCCTGTGCATTCTGCACGCATTTCTGAAGCATTGTTGCTAATGCTTCAGAACACGGTCCGAGTGTGGGCCATGCTTTTGACATTCCCTCGGGAACCATCCCGAGCCTTCTTTGTCGCCAAAGTGTGTTTGGCAACTATCATCGTAGCATACCGTCCATGACATGGCATTATGCTGTGCTTGTTGTTCCCTTTCCTTAAGTTCTTCATCGGTTGGCCCCATGAATGAGTATTCAGGGCTCGTGGGTGTGGTTTGGCGGGGGCTATCGCCCCAGCCTTCATGTTTTTGCAACGGCATGGGAGCCTTTCCCTCGCGTTTGTCTTGGTTGAACCTGATCGTCACCTAGGCCGGGCTTGCCTGAGTATCGCTGGTGGAAGGCTGAGATGGAATCTTGAGCTTTTTCGAAGTTGTGTGCGAAGTACCAAGTTTTATTGTGTTCTGGAGAATATCCTGTCCACTTGGCTCGGTATTGGAGGTGACTGTAGAAGAAGTGGGAATCGACCATTTCATCAAGCTCGTATTCTTCTTCTCCGTCGCGTTCGATCGGAGGGCGAGGAATCAGTGTTTGTGAAGGAAACTTATTGTCGTTGTGTAATTCGAGGAGTGAGATGTGGAATGTCTTGTGTATTCGCATTGAGGAGGGGAGGTCGGTTTTTAAGCTTGACTGCCCACTTTTTCCAGTATCCGGAATGGTCCTATTTTCTTGTAGTCCAATTTCTTTAATATTCGCGTTGTATGGATATTGCGTGGTATTAGCCATACCATATATCCTGATTGTATATTCGGATCTGGTCTTCGGTGTTTATTGTATTGTTCCTTCTGTCATTGTTGTGCTTGACTCATTTCGTATTGTAATGTTTCGTGTAGTTTTCCCATATTGGTTTTGTCCGGTATCACATCATTAATCATATGATATGTGGTCTGACTTTGTGGATGTTGTCCATAATTTGTGAAGAAGGGTGCCGTGCGGATTGTTTCTTGCTTTCCATTTTTGTATGCGAATTCGGCCATAGATAACAGTTTGTACCAATCATCTTGTTGATAATTGACGTAGGACCTTAAATATTGTTCTAGTATCGCATTTACCCGTTCTGTTTGTCCATCTGTTTGTGGGTGGAATGCTGTGCTCATTCTGTTTTGTATTCCCATTTCTCCGGTTACTTTCTTCTATAGTCCCGATGTGAATAGTGTTTCTCGATCAGTAATGATATTCTTGAGGAGGCCGTGAAGTCGAAAGACATCTCGCAAGAATGTTTGTATAAAATCCCTCGTGTTGATGTCTTTTCTAACCGGAATGAAATGACTCATTTTGGTCAGACGATCCACCACCACCAGGATGATATCGCAATTTTCCGATGTCGGTAGGTCCGTGATGAAATCTATAGTAATTGTTTCCCATGGTTGTTCTGGAACTTCGTTTGATTTTAGTAATCCATAGGGTGCGTGTTTAGCCGTTTTCGTCCTTTAGCATATGTCGCAGTTTTTGACATATTGTTTGACATCTTTGCACAGTCCTGGCCAATAGAATGACCTCGTGATGAATTCTGTGGTTTTAGCTGTTCCCCTGTGTCCTGCCGTTCGGATATCATGGTGTTGTCGTATGATGTCTGTCCTTATTCACTCTTGTTCCGGGATCTATTGTTTTCCATCGTACCACATATTTCAATCCTTCCATTGGCATAAACCCAGAGCAATTCCTTTCATCTCCTTTTTTCCTTCTTCCAAGGCTTCTCTTATTGCCTGAATTTTTTTTTCCTTTCTCGTTTGCGTTCTCAATTCCTCTTTCTTCCATTGATGTGAATTGGATAACCTCCATTGCCTCGAAGTGGGTTTTTGGTAATAGGGTTCGTGTTTTTTGTTTGATTCTTTCGTCTTCCTTCGTTTGTGGTTTGTCGCTTGCAATCCTTGTCAGAGCATCTGGCTTTCCGCTTTCTTTGCCGGGTCTGTATTCAATTTTGAAGTTGTATTTACTGAGGTGTTCCATCCATCTTATCTGGTGGTCGCTCAGTTCTTTCGTAGTCATGAACGGGACCAGGTTCTTGTGGTCGGTTAGAACTTGGACTGGATGGTCGTTGTTCAAAACGTATCTCCTCCATTCTTTTAATGCTTGAACTATCACTAATAGTTCTTTGTTTGCAACATCGTAGTTGCACTCTGTGGGGGTCATTGTCTTGGATTGGTAAGACACTGGCCTCCATTTTCCATCATCGCATTATTGCGATAGTATGCCTGAGTATACATATTTTGAAGCATCTGTTTCGATCATTGTCCTTCGGTTTGGGTTGAAATGAACCAGTATGGGTGCCGATGTTAGATGTGTTCGTATTGCATCATATGCTTTTTGTTTGGCTTCTCTCTATTCCCATTTCTTGTTTTTCTTTGTTAGGTTATAGAGTGGTTTTGCAAGCCTGCTAAATCGCTCTATGAACCTTCGATAAAAATTGCAGAATCCCATAAACCATTTAACATCTGTCTTGTTGTTTGGTTTGGCCTAATCCCATATGCCTGCTGTTTTGACAGGGTCTCCCTTGACCCTACTTCGATTGATGATAAATCCGAGGTATTCTGTTTCTTCCTTATAGAATTCGCATTTTGTTGGTTTGATCTTCATTCCTGATCCTTGTATTGCCGCCATGATATTGCTGATATCTTTTTGGTGTTGTTGTATGTTTTCTGAGTATATGAGTACATCGTCCAAGTATACGATGCAACATATGTCGAGGTACTTATTAATTACTTTGTTGATCCATCTCTGGAATGAAGCCGGTGTGTTGGTTAGTGTGAAGGGCATAACCAAGTATTCGAACATTCCGTATCTTGAGGCGAATGTAGTCTTCTATTCATCTCCTGCCTTGATGCGTATATTGTGGTATGCGTCCTTGATGTCGAGTTTGGTGAAGTATTTCGCTGACTGTAGTCTGTCCAGTGCTTCTCCAATCGGGGGTAGTGGATATCGGTCTTTCTTGGTAACCGAATTGAGGTCTCTGTAGTCCACGCAGAGTCTCATTTTTCTGTCTTTCTTCTTGACGAATAGTATTGGGGATCCTCCTGACACGAAACAGTCTCTGATCCATCCTTGCTTTAGGTTTTGCTCGATGTACTTCCGAAGTTCTTCGAGCTCTGATTCGCCTAGGGGGTATAACTTCTTGTAGGGAATCTCTTTTGTCTTTCCCATTTTTTCATCTTTGTCCAGCTGAATTTCATGATTGATTCCTGGTCTTCGAGGTGGTAGCTCTGTAGCTTCCTCTTCTTGGAATAGATTTGTGAATTGGTGATATTCTTTTGGAACCAATTCTTTCCATCCCTTTTTGCTATGATATTTCTTGTCCTGGATTACTAGCTCTGTGCTGATGTTGATTTTTGCTAGAACTGCTTTTTCGTCTTTGTATGTCCATTTGAGAATTCCTGTTGTATCTACTCTTTAATAGTACCGTCCAAAGGCTTGTGCTGTGATCTCCTTAATCTCAATTCTTTTTGTTGTATTGAGCTGGTTTTGGTCCATACTTCCAAATTCCTCGTCTCCTCTTGTAGTTTCTTCCAGTTGATCTACTTCATGCAGATCCTCTTTGTTGATTCTTTTGATTATTAACTGTGCGATTTGATCACCTTTCTGGACTTGGTAGTCCTCTTGAGCTAGGTTGGCTAGGACCACTTTCATTTCACCTGTATAGTCGACGTCGATCACCCCTGCTGCAATGCTCCCCTTTTAGATAGTTAGTTCTTGGCGATGGGGAACGATTCTTATCCTTCCTGTCTCCTTCTTTCTTTGTCTTACGATAGCGCAAGGCCTTTACCTATGTTACCGATAGTACAAGACCTTTGTCTTCTATCGGAAATGCCTGTCGTAAGCTTTCTTTAACTCGTCTTCGTGATCAGCGCTTCTTGGCATAATGATATCGTTGCAATAAAGATAAAGATCGTAAAGGTGTTTTATATTCGTTAAAGTAATAAGTAGGAAAAGTACTGAGAACAAAGCATGAAGAACCTATCTTCCTCGGCCACATCGGCCTCCTTATATAGTGTTCTTCCCATCCGTAGTCATGTGACCTGAAGTGGTCACATGTGCGAAACCAAATCATAATAAACTAATCATGTGACCAACGTGATCACATGCTCAAAACCCATGACCTTATAGCGAGGTCATGTACAAAACTCATAAACCAATCATAACGCAATAAACAAGTCATATGACTCGACTGAGTCATATGTGTGATACCCATGACCTCATAATGAGGTCATGTGCAAAACATAAATCATATGCGCAAGGCTTACCCGCAAGGCATACTCGTAAGGCATACCTGTCAGGTGCACGTCCCATGACTCATACTTGAGCCATGTGCGAAAGCATCACAAATCCCGCACATAACAAATCATATGACCCTAATGAGTCATAAGTGTGAAACAATAACGTACCTGTGACTTATAACTATGTGTCACGTGAAAATCGTTTCCTCACTAAGTCACATTCGTGACACCTGCCATGGTCATGAGCCGATGTTTGACTGCTAGACTACCGCGGGGTGCTATTCGTCCATAGGTGCCCTCTGGGAGTCCAATGGCTATTCCCGTCGCTATCATTGCCTGTCCGTTGGCAGATATCTTGATTCCTTCGTTGGCATATAGGGCGTGTCCTGCTACCCCTTTGGAACCCTTGGTAGGCACATTTGCTACTTGGTCTAGCTTTTGTATCTGGACTCTCTTATCTTACCGCATCTCGGCGAACTTTGCATGCAAAGTTTCTTCTTCCACTTCTCGTATCGGTATTGAGTAGACCACAGGTGAACTGTTGAGACATTGTGTCGCACATAGTTCGCTTGTAAAGGTCATCTTGTTCTCATTCCAATTGATCGTTGGATTATGTTTTCGTAACCATGGCATCCCTAAGACTATCTCATGGTTTTTTAGATTTGCTACTTGAAAGGTTGCCGTTTCCCCATGACTGTCAATGTCCATAGGTACTGTCGCCGTATGGGTTATAGGACCCATAGTGCTTGGCTTCCTATCCGCTAAGTAGACATGTCTCGCTTTCTTCGCTTGTTTGGTGTGGAGGCCGTATTTGTCCCATATTTCTTTGTCAATGAAGTCTTCGGTGGCCCCAGAGTCGAGCATTGCATATATTGTTGTTTCTTGGTTTTCTTCGTCGTATATCTTCGTTTTGATCATCACATGATCTCCATCTTCTTCTCCTCTTTGCGTGTCTAGTGCTGTGTAGTAGTTCGCTAACTTGATGGGTTTTCCAGGTCCACATCTTGGGTCTTCCAGACTACCATTTACTGGGTACCCTCGCCGTTTTCCGCCCGGTGAATCCTCTGCTATCATTTCGCGGATGTTGCTCCTTTTTTGATTTTGGAAACGATTATTTCCAGCAGCTCTGTTTCCTTGGTATCCATTGTCCGGTCGGCTTCTGCATTCTCGTATCTGATGTCCTGCTTTTCCATACCTTAGGCAGAGTTTCCCATTCATCCTCCTGGCGTACTCTTCCTTAGACAGGTTTAGAGCCGGTCCTGCTCTTGATTTGTCTAATTCCATTGGCTCGCCTAGTGGTAATGCCCGGCTTTCTCCTCGAGGTGCTTGTGGTTTGAAGGTCCCATCCACATTCCTGGATGATTGGACCACTCTGTACGCTATAGTGTTTTCTGAGTTGCTTCGAACCATGTTTAATTTGCTTTCCTTCTCTATTGCCCATCTTGCAAATCGTTCGGCTGTCATATAGCGCAGGTTAGAGATTCCCCATGCCTCTCGGAGTCTCTCGCTGCAGTTTCTCAGGAGGATGATGTAGAGAGTAGCATCATCAAACTCGGCCTCGTATTCCAATAGTAGGCATTCATTCCATTATGCTGAGAATGTTTGTTTTCCTTGTTGGAGTTTTTCTATCTTTCGTGTTGCTGTTTCTTTGGCGTTAGGATCTCCGAATTGTTCGAAGAGTGTCGCCTGGAACTCTTCTTATTTGATCCATTCCCTCAGCTTCCTTCTATCTTGGAAAGGCATGATCCATTGTCCCGCGAGTCCTCTGAGCAGAGATTCCACATATGGAATCTTGAGCTTATCATCTTGATCTCCATATCTCTTAACCGCAAAATATCCTTCACATTGTGCTAAGAATATTCATAGCTTATCTTCCCCTCCTTCGTATGTGTCGGGCTCTTTTGCTTTCGGTCTTTGGATATTTCCTTGCCCTGTATTTCGTGTGGCTGCGAGAAATGCCTGAAACTGATTTTCAGCCATTCCAAGTATGCTGATTCCTGGTGCCAGAGCGGCTGGGGCCTGTGGCCCAGGTACTGCGGATCCTGACATTCTCTCCGGTCGTAGAGTTCCTGTAGGAGAGCTATCAACTAGTGATCTTTTCTCTGGGGTTACAGGGCTCACTGCTCTCGAGGGCTCTGCTGAGACTTGATCTAAGGAGTCGCTGAATCCGCCTAGGTTATGGTTTTGATTGTTGATGTCGATATCTGCTTCCCTGTCTGGATTGAAGGATGCTGTCTTGTATCGTTTGGCGTCGTACTTAGGTGATACTTTGTAATGTAACGATCGCTTCCTAGATAGTTAGTTCTTGACGACGGGGAACCATACTTGTCTTTCTGTCTACTTCTTTCTTTGTCTTTCAATAGCTCTAGGCCTCTGCCTACATTACCTATAGTACAAGACCTTTGTGTTCTATCGGGAACGCCTATCGTAAGCTTTTTCTAACTTGTCTTCGTGAAGTATCTTTCTTGGTATAACAATATCGGTGCAATAAAGATAAAAATCGTAAAGAGGTTTCATATTCGTTTAAAGTAATAAGTAGGAAAAGTACTTAGAACAAAGTGTGAAGAACCTATCTTCCTCAGCTGCATCGACCTCGTTATATAGTATTCTTCCCGCCCTTAGTCATGTGACCTAAAGTGGTCACCTGCACCAAACCAAATCATAACAAACTAGTCCTGTGACCAAAGTAATTACATGCTCAAAACCCATGACCTCATAGCGAGGTCATGTACAAAACTCATAAACCAATGATAACGCAATAAACAAGTCATATGACTTAACTGAGTCATATGTGTGAAACCCATGACCTCATAATGAGGTCATGTGTGAAACATAAATCATATGCGTAAAGCTTACCTGCAAGGCACACTCGCAAGGCATACTCGTCAGGTGCATGTCCCATGACTCAGACTTGAGCCCTGTGCGAAAGCATCACAAAGACCCCACATAAGAAATCATATAACCCGAATAGGTCATATGCGCAAAACAATAACGTACCTGTGAGTTATAAATATGTGTCACGTGAAAACCTGTTGTCATGCTAAGCCACGTTCGTGACACTATAGATATACGCCTTAGAACGCTAGTGAAGAGAAGCGGCAGAATCACGGCACATTCCGCTTTGTCTCAAATCCAAGATAGAGTCTTTGACGACCAGGAGTGGGAAGCAAATCCCACGACAAGACCTCACAAGAAAGAAACAACCCCGGAGCTCTGCTAAGAAGCCGAGCGAACCTGCAAACATCGAAGACACTCAACCTCCAGGAGAATTCCCTTCTGCTCCAGCAAAGAAGCCTTCCTTTGAACCACCAATCGACCCCGAATCCAGTAGCGAATCAGACATGGCGAGCATAGGAGGAGGGCCCTCTAGAGGAGGAAAATCTCGGGCTAGGCCTGAAGAAGAGGAGGTACCCACAGCATTTAAACCTCCTAAGTTTAAACTCCACCTTCCAGAGAAGTTTACAGGAGAAGGAAAGGACCTCAAACCCGAAGCCTTTGACCGATGGGCGACGGAACTCACACATTATTTTCTCATACAAGGGAAAGATGTGGAAGACCCTACAACCGGAGTATATATTGGATCATTCGGCGAAGGAAAGGCAACAAACGCATACCACCAATGCTATAAGGATTACTGTGGAAATGTGAGATTAAGAGGATTTACAGTCCTCGATTATCTGAAAGGATGATTCCAATCCTCTATTACAAACAACCTCCTCAATCAACAAATTCAACCACCTCCAGCAAGTTAATGGAACGCATATCAAATGAATTATGGATCTATTAATGTACCAGGACCGAATGAAGGGAGGAAGCATTTCCAAGTACATCCTTAAACGACGATTCTATGATACTATGCACCCCTCCCTCCGATGAGAAGTGGAACCTATTGCGGAAGACGACGACGATATTGCAACAATAATTGCTAGAGCAGAACGGAAGGACGCCATTCTCCATGAAACTAAGGCATACAAAACACACATATCCTCTAGCAGAAATAGCCAACTACGACACAAACCCTCCAGCAACTCTGAAGAGGATACCCCACGGGTTTTCAAGAAGAAAACCAAATCCTCCATGGAATCGAGATGACAGAAAGGAGAATGTTTTGAATGCGGAAAAACAGGACACATGGCAAAGAACTGCCCTACGAAGAAAGGGAAAGGAAAGGCAATTAAGCAAGAGGCATCGGCCAACAATGTTGAGAACGATAGTGATAATACCCAATCCAGCGATTATGAGGAGATTCATATCGGATATATTAAGGTGCAGTGCAACAGTGTTCGACCTCCAGCTATATCTAAGGCACAAACCACCCTGGAAGGTACTATTCTCATCAATGGCAAGAAGGCTCGAGTCCTATTTGACACTAGCGCGATCGGAAGACACATGATCAGCAATCCCTTTGTTTCTGTCCATGGACTCCAAACACGAGACCTTAACCAACCCATACCAGTTAACATAGCAGTAAAGGGATTACGATCCACAAGTCATAAAACCTGTAGTGCAACTATTCGACTTGGTTCTGCCATCCTACCCCCCCAGGAAATGCTGGTTGGAAACCTAGCTAAATATGATGCCCTCATAGGAATGCCTTTCCTGAACCGCCACAAAGCTGTAATCTGGTGTGGGGACTCAACCATCGATTTCCCAGATCAGAAGGTCCGCGTCTCATGCAAACCACCAAGCGGAGAGTACTGAGCCGCAGTCTGTGAAGGAGCAGCCCAACAACTATTGAATGATTACTCTGATGTTTTCCCTGATCAGATTCCTGAAGAACTACCTCCTATGAGAGAAGTGAACCATCACAGTCGCCTCCGAGACCCCTCTAATCTTAAGAACCAACCCACCTACTCTATTCCTGATGCATACAAAGGTCCACTATGTGATTGGATCAACCAACAACAAAGAAGAGGAGTCATCTACCAAGTAGAAGCCCATGGTGCCGCTCCCATGTTTGTTCAACCCAAAGCAGATGGCAAAACAATCTGCCCCTTGGTTGACCTCAAACTACGGAATGAAAACACGGTTATCGAGAGCTCCGCTATTCCAAACCAAACCCAGATCCTAAATGCAGTTGGACGGGCTAGATTCCAAAGCAAGATTGACCTAAGCGATGCGTACTTTCAAACAAGGTTAGATGCGGAATCCGAATGCTACAACAGTTTCAAAACACCCTTCGGAAGTTTCATTAGCCGAGTTATGTTACAAGGTGATATGAATGCGCCCACCACCTTTATGCCAATTATGGAAAACCTCCTGAGTGAATACCTCCACCATTTTGTCTGGGTCTACATTGATGATATTCTCATCTTCTCGAACACCAAAATAGAACATAGCTACCATATAGGTTTGGTATGTACCAAACTAAGGGAAGTGAAATTCTACACTAGTAGAAACAAATCAATCCTGTTTGCCGACAAACTCGATATCCTAGGGCATGTTACAGATGACGATGGAATACATGCAGCCCAAGGAGAAATATCCTGTTTAACGGAATGGACAACACCTCAGAACAAGAAGGAACTCATGCAATTCCTAAGACTAGTCAACTATATCTCCCAGTTCCTACCACACCACGCCACTGTGACAGGGCCCCTCACAGACCTTACCGGCAATGCAGAATTTATCTGGTCCCACACTCATGACCAAGCCTTTACCAACTTCAAGGAATTGATCAAAAACGCCAATGTCATACGACCTATCGACTACAGTAAAACAGACCCGATATGGCTGATTACTGACATGTCGGATGTAGGAGTTGGAGCATGGGTTGGACATGGAGCCTCCCATGAAATGGCAAGACCGGCGGCATTATACAGCAGAAAGTTCACTAACTCACTGATGAACTATGGAACAACAGACAAAGAAGCTCTTGCTGTGATTGATGCCCTCACCGCCTTCAATCATATCCTAATGGGCAATACCTTCACCATTGTTACCGACCACCAACCTCTCACTAATCTTAAAACAGAAAGAATACCTGGAAGGAGAAGAACAAGATGGATAGGTGAGATCAGCAAATACGATGCAAAATTCATCTATACCCCTGGAAGAACGAACCATTTAGCTGACACTCTCTCTTGCCTATATGAGAACCAAGAATACGCAAACCCTCCTCTTGTTCATGACCACACAATACAAAGTGAAGACAGCCCTGATGACACCTCCTATGAACAAGAACCTTCGATGGCTACAGCGAGCTCTGCCGCTGCCTCCAATCCTTACTCTTACACCATGTACAGCGCTGCCAGAACGGATTGAGGAAAGGACATTGATGACGAATGAAAAGACAATTGCACCCTCCGCAGCACAACTCCTCATGTGCTTGAGCAAAGCAGACTCCACTGGTCCCACTGTTATCATGATACCTGTCCTTTTCACCAGACTGAGATTAAGTTTGGCAACGGATACCAGCCACCGTACTATATGCCTGCTGATGATTCTAAAAACACCAGTTTCGATACCGCAGAAGGAGCAGAAGAGATGATCGATGAAGATGAATCGACCCAACCTCCTCATACTCTTAATCCTGTTCCAACCCGATATCAAGGTCTTGAAGAACTCGAACAAGCAGCAGCCTACGTGGATGCAATATCCTATTTACACCCCCCACAGTCAGCCCTGCCATCCTCTTCTCCCATAATCGATTCACGACTACTATATGGTGGACCCTTATCAGTATACAACAATGAAACTATGGTTGCGGTCATACCTCCTACTATTCCTGAGCATCGATGACAACTGTATGAAACCTTTGCGGAAGAGGAAGCCCCTATTGAACCGACAAGAGGATCCCTGATTGAGGATGAACGGGATCTTAGATCAACCACAGAAGAATTAACCTCCTGTTTCCGAAGCCAAATGATAGTAGGATATCGCCATGACCCGATTTACTTCAATGCCATAGATAGCTCCAGGCATGGAGACCTCGCCCCCTACAACATATCCAATGGAATGGTCTATACCAGTACCTGTTATGGTGAACATTGTCTATACATCCCGAAAGGCCATCTGTTCAATGGAATGACTATTAGGGAATATGTTATTACCGAAATCCACAACAAAGGACACCAAAGTGCACATTGTAACCTCCAATATGCCTCAGATTATGTTTACTGGCCTGAGATGTGAAAGGACTTCCACAATTTCGTCAAACAATGCGAACTCTGCCAGGCAAATAAGGAGTGAACACAACTACCCGAAGGCAAAGCGCAGACCCTCCAACTACTATGTGAAATATTCGAATCCTATGCCATCGATTTCGCTGGACCATTCAACAAGTGCGCTGGATATGACACCATCTTGGTAGCTGTGGATCGATTTTCCAGATACACATGGCTCATACCAATGAAAGTTACCGATTCCTCCAAAGACACCTGGAATAACCACCAATGATACCTGGTTACCCCCCATGGGTACCCCTTATCTATTGTCAGTGATGCTGATCCCCGCTTCACAGCCAGATTCTGGAAGCAAACCTTGACCTCCCTCAGAATAAACCACAATTTGGCTGCCCCTGGACACCATGAGACTAATGGCCAAGCAGAATGAAAAGTCTACGAAGTTAAGACCGGAATCAGGAACATAATCAATGAACAACAGACCAACTGGGAACTAGCCCTTGTTGAACTGACCGCATATATGAATGCCGGATTTTCAAACACCTTAGGAATGTCTCCATACAAGGCAGTTTTCGGCCGTCAATACCCTCTCCTACCTAAAACTCTATTTAAGAACTGCTCAGTCCCTGCCTCCAAAGACTATCTAAACTGCCATTAAGCAATTCGGAATGATACCTTCCAAGCTGTTAATGCTGCCCAATTCTGAAGCACCACTACTACTCACAAGCAACGACACAAACATGTCTCTATTCCGCCCGGTGATATGCTTATGGCACATGGAATCATGTTCATTACCAATGTTGGGCGCAGCAAGAAATTACAACCACGATGGCGAGGACCTCTCAAAGTCTTATCCTTTGACGAACATACGGAAAACTACACAGTCCAAATGAATGGACACATGTACCGCCGCGATACTGCCATTGTCCTCGCCTCTGGTATCAAGCATTTCGACCTAAATGATGATTCCAAGTTCCCTGAAAGAATCCACTCTCGACCTGTACCTATCATCATCGACAAGAACGATGAATGGGATGTTAAAGAAATCAGAGACCACCGCCTTTGGCATGGAAATGATCAGTTCCTAGTCAAATGGAAAGGTTATCCAACGAGCCAAAACAGCTGGGAACCACTGGAAGGACTAGAGCACACTATGGATATGGTGAATGAATGGTGGAAAGACAATATGCCAAACGAATCCCTCCCCCCAACGATCAATTACATAACCATGTGCTGGACACCCACGATGCCAGAAACTGAGCGATGGCATGCAGAACTCAAAGCTAGAGATGAGTTTTGGGCACCATACTTTGAGTCAGAATTCAAAAGTAGCGATGATGAAAATCAGGCTATGGAGCAGGTTCTCGACAACCTTATTGGATCCTGATCACCATCCAAATACCATAATAACGTCAAACTATGTGGAACGCAATGTGAGGCTGCGACAACAGATTGTTGGACTGTTATTAAACCGCAATGCTATCTAACTTAAAGACAACTTCGAAATCCTCTGGATAGACTACCGTCCTGATTGCAATCACGCTTGGGTTGACGTACAGCATGAATCTGGTATTCGTGACTACGGTGATTTACATTTCTTTGAGTCTAAATGTTTTCTTAGGATTTCTTCTTGTCCCTGGTGCGATACTTATGATGAAGAGTTTTTAGTGGAAACTGAAGCCTTGGGTTTCTCAGACTCCACTTTTGATGATTGTTAGGTTTTGTTTATTTAAACTGTTTTATTTTGTTTTGGGGAATGTAACCGGTACGGGTACTCGGTTATTAGTTTTGTTTTATGTTTTGTTTTAAGTATTGTTTGATACTTGATTTTGTTTTACGTTTTGTTTTAAGTATTGTTTGATACTTGATTTTGTTTTATGTTTTGTTTTAAGTATCGTTTGATACTTGGTTTTGTTTTATGTTTTGTTTTAAGTATCATTTGATACTTGGTTTTGTTTTATGTTTTGTTTTAAGTATCGTTTGATACTTGGTTTTGTTTTATGTTTTGTTTTAAGTATCGTTTGATACTTGGTTTTGTTTTATATTTTGTTTTAAGTATCGTTTGATACTTGGTTTTGTTTTATGTTTGGTTTTAAGTATTGTTTGATACTTGGTTTTGTTTTATGTTTTGTTTTAAGTATCGTTTGATACTTGGTTTTGTTTTATGTTTTGTTTTAAGTATCGTTTGATACTTGGTTTTGTTTTATGTTTTGTTTTAAGTATTGTTTGATACTGGGTTTGTTTTATGTTTTGTTTTAAGTATT
>NW_003298963.1:351318-378024 GCF_000151645.1 Tuber melanosporum
CAGTACTGACCCAACCAAAACCAAACCTGCCATATTATCGCATCTCTCATGTAGTCCCTTGTTCTCCGAGAGATAGCGTCACTTAGTGGAAGGGATCCCACCGGCGGTAGGGAGACAGAAGGGCGAGGTGAGAAAGGCAACCAAACTAGAACCGAGCGACTAGGAGGGTATTGTAACCGGTACGGGTACTCGGTTATATGTTTTGTTTTAAGTATCGTTTGATACTTGGTTTGTTTTAAGTATTGTTTGATACTTGGTTTTGTTTTATGTTTTGTTTTAAGTATCGTTTAATACTTGGTTTGTTTTAAGTATCGTTTGATACTTGGTTTTGTTTTAAGTTTTGTTTTAAGTATCGTTTGATACTTGGTTTGTTTTAAGTATCATTTGATACTTGGTTTTGTTTTATGTTTTGTTTTAAGTATCGTTTGATACTTGGTTTGTTTTAAGTATCGTTTGATACTTGGTTTTGTTTTATGTTTTGTTTTAAGTATCGCTTTGATACTTAAAGAGTTTTACCAAAGTGTATCGATTGATACCTTTGATTAGTTTCGTTCATGCCAGACATGAAAAGATTTGTGTATTTAAAGACTGCCTGTTTCTACGATAGAACAGGCAGACTGCGACAGACAGTATTTCAATATACTTGGTTGAATGGTTACTTCTTTGTTCCTCAGTACACCCCTGAAGCCTCATTTAGTTCTCCACTCTCGCCTCCTCTCCGGAAGAGCAGGCTACCTGCCAACTATCGTATCCATTTCCGATAACGTGATTAGCACCTTGCGAACACGTTACAAGTATCGTTTGATACTTGGTTTTATTTTATGTATTGTTTTAAGTATCGCTTTGATACTTGGTTTGCTTCTAGTATCGTTTGATACTTAATTAGCTTTACCCAAATGTATCGATTGATACATTTGATTAGCTTCTTTCATGCTAGACATGAACAGATTTGTGTATTTAAAGACCGCTTGTTTCTACAATAGAAAAGGCAGACTTCGACAGACAATATTTCAATATACTTGGTTGAATGGTTACTTCTTTGTTACTCAGTACACCCTCGAAGCCTCCTTTAGTTTTCAGCTCTCGCCTCCTCTCTGATAGAGCAGGCCACCTGCTAACTATGGTACCTTTACTGATAACGTGACTAGCACCTTGTAAACATGTTACATTTTTTTAACCTCAGCAAGTGGTTAAGCACCTTTTCCCGGATTTAGGCCTGATCAATGTATCGATATCCACCTTAGAACGCTAGTGGAGATAAGTGGTAGAATCATTCCACGTTTGGCTTCGTCTCAATAGCAACATAGAGTCATTGACGACCAGGAGTGGGATGCAAATCCCACAGAAAGGCCTTACAAGAAAGAAATAGTCCCTGCATTCTGCTAAAGAGTTGGAAGAACCCGTAAAAACGCAAGACACACAACAGCCAGGAGAATCCCCTTCTACTCTAGCAGAGAAACCTTCCTTTAAACCTCCAATTGACCCTGAATCCAGTAGTGAATTAGATATGGCTAGTACAAGAGGAGGGCCTTGCGGAAGAGGAAGGTCTTAGGCTTGACTTGAAGAAGAGGATGTTCCCATAGCATTTGAACCTCCTAAGTTCAAACTCCACCTCCTAGCGAAGTTTACAGGAGAAGGAAAAGATCTCAAACCTGAAACTTTTGTTGATGGGCGACTAAACTCACACACTACCTTCTCCTGCAAGGGAAAGATGTGGAAGACCCTACAACTAGACTAATCATGGGATCATTCTTTGAAGGAATAGTAACCAACGATGACCACCAATGCTATAAGGAATACAGCAGAAATGTATGATTAAGAGGAGCTACTGTTCTCGATTACCTGAAAGGCCGATACCAATCTTCTATCACCAATGACCTCTTATACAACAAATTCAACCAGATCTACCAAGGTAATGGAACACATGTTAAGGGAATTACAGATGTAGCTATGGATCTGATGATGTATAAAGACTGGATGAAGAAAGGAAGCATCTCCAACTACATCCTTAAGCGATGATTCTATGATCCCATGCATCCTACCCTCCAGCGACAGGTAGAACCCCTTGAGGAAGATGACAATGATATTGCAATAATAATTACAAGAGCTGAATGTAAGGATGCCATCCTCCATGAAACTAAGGCATACAAGACACAGACATCCTCTATCAGTAATAGGCAACCACGACGCAAGCCCTCTAACAACACTGAAAAAGATATGCCACAGGCTTTCAAGAAGAAAACCAAATTCTCCAAAGAATTGAGATGACAGAAAGGAGACTGCTTTGAATGTGGAAAGGCAAGACACATGGCAAAGAACTGCCCTACGAAGAAAGAGAAAGGAAACGCGATTAAGTAAGAGGCATCGGCCCACAATATTGAAACCGATAGTGATAATACCCAATCCAGCGATTATGAGAAGATCCATATCAGATATGTCCACGTGGAATGCAACAGTGTCTGACCTCCTGCCACATTTACAGCACATACCACCCTAGAAAGTACTATCCTAATCAATGGCAGGAAGGCTCGAGTTCTATTCAATACTGGTGCGATTGGAAGAGACATGATCAGTACTATCTTTGTCTCTGTCCACGAACTCCCAACACGAGACCTTAACCAACCCATACCTGTCAATAGGGCTGTAAAAGATTCACGATCCACAAGTGATAAAACCTGTAGCGCAACTATCGAGCTTGACTCCGCCGTCCTACCCCCGCAGGAAATGCTAGTCAGTACCATAGCCAAATACGATACCTTACTTGGGATGCCATTCCTAAACCGCCACAAAGCCATAATCAGATGTGGGGTATCAACCATTGATTGCCCAGATAAGAAGGTCAGAGTATCATTCAAGCCAATGAGCAGAGAATAACGAGCTGCAGTCTGTGATGCAACTGCCCAATAACTATTGGACGAGTACTCAGATGTTTTCCCTGATCAAATTCCCCAAGAACTACCACCTATGAGGGAAGTGAACCACCACATCTGCCTCCAAGACCCCTATAATCTTAAGAACCAACATACCTACTCCATCCCTAACCCATACAAAAATCCACTATGTGACTGGATAAACTAACAACAAAGAAGAGGAGTCATCTACCAAGTGGAAGCACCAGGTGCCACACCAATGTTTGTCCAACCTAAAGCAGATAGTAAAAGAATTCGCCCACTGGTTGACCTCAAACCACGGAATGAGAACACAGTTATGGACAGCTCCTCTATCCCAAACCAAACCCAAATGATGAATGTAGTTGCACGGGCTAGATTCCGAATCAAGATTGACCTAAGCGATGCCTATTTCCAAATAAGGTTAGATCCAGAAAGTGAACATTACAACAGTTTCAAAACACCTTGTAGAAGCTTCATTAGCCGAGTTATGTTACAAGGTGATATGAATGTGCCCGCCACCTTCATGCCAATTATGGAAAACCTCCTAAGCAAATACCTCCACCATTTTGTATGGGTTTACATCGATGATATTCTCATTTTCTCAAACTCCAAAACAGAACATGCCTACCATATAGGTTTGGTTTGTACCAGACTAAGGGAAGCTAAGTTCTACGCTAGTAGAAACAAATCAATTCTGTTTGCCGATAAGCTGGATATCCTGGGACATGTGATAGATGACGAAGGAATACATACAGCTCCCAGAAAAATATCCTGTTTAACAGAATGGATAACACCCCGGAATCAAAAGGAACTCATGTGATTCTTAGGACTGGTCAACTATATCTCCCAATTCCTACCACACCACACCACTGTGACAGCACTGCTCACACACCCTACCGGCAATGCAGAATTTTTCTAGACCCACAATCATGACCAAGCTTTTACCAATATCAAGGAATTGATTAGAAATGTCAATGTTATACAACCTATTGAATACAGTAAACCTGACCCGATATGGCTGATTACTGATGCATTGGCTGTTGGAGTTAGAGTATGGGTTGGACAAGGAGCCTCTCATGAAATGGCAAGACCAGCAGCATTACACAGCAGGAAGTTCACTAATTCACAGATGAACTATGGAACTACAGACAAGAAAGTCATTGCAGTAATGGATGCTCTCCCCGCTTTCAACCACATCGTGATGGGCAATACCTTCAGTATTATTACCGACCACCAACCTCTCACGAACCTTAAAACCGAAAAGGTTCCTGTAAGGAGAAGAACACGCTGGATAGAAGAAATCAGGAAATATAATACAAAAGTCATCCATACCCCTGGAAGAACGAACTATTTAGCTGATGCTCTCTCCTGCCTATAGGAGAATCAAGAACTCACAGACCCTTCTCTTGTTTATGACCATACAAGACAAAGTGAAGATAGCCCAGATGACATCCATAAACAAGAACCATTGATGGCTACCGCTAGTACTGCCTCTCCCTCTAATCCTTTCTCTTATATTATATACAGAGCTGCTGGAACAGAACGAGGAAAAAACATTGATGACGAATATAAAGATGATTGCACCCTCCACAGCACACCTCCTCATGAGCTTGAACAAAGCAGACTCTACTGGTCCCACTGTTACCTCAATACCTGCCCCTTTTACCAATTAAATCAAATTCGGCAACAGATACCAGCAACTATACTATATGTCTGCTGTTGATTCCAAAAACACCAGTCTCGACACTGTAGATGGAGCAGAAGAAGTGATGGATGAAGTTGATGATGGATTGAGCCAACCTCCCCTTACTCTTAATCCTACCCTAAGACGACACCAAGATCTTAAGGAACACGAAAAAGCAGCAGCCTATTTGGATGTGATATCTTACCTACACCCTCCGCAGTCAGCACTGACATTTTCTCACCCCCTAATTGATTCACGACCAATATACGGTAGACTCTTACGAGTATACAACAATGAAACCATTGTTTCTGTTATGCCTCCCACAATTTCCAAGCATCGCCGATATCTCTATGAAACCTTTGAAGAAGAGGAAGCCCCTAGTGAACCAACAAGAGGATCTCACATTGAGGATGAATGATGTAACGTGTTCGCAAGGTGCTAATCACGTTATCGATAATATATACGATAGTTGGCAGGTGGCCTGCTCTTCCAGAGAGGAGGCGAGAGCTGAGAACTAAAGGAGGCTTCGAGGGTGTACTGAGGAACAAAGAAGTAACCGTTCAACCAAGTATATTGAAATACTGTCTGTCGAAGTCTGCCTTTTCTATCGTAGAAACAGGCGGTCTTTAAATACACAAATCTGTTCATGTCTAGCATGAATGAAACTAATCAAAGGTATCAATTGATACTCTTTGGTAAAACTCTTTAAGTATCAAAGCGATACTTAAAACAAAACATAAAACAAAACCAAGTATCAAACGATACTTAAAACAAACCAAGTATCAAAGCGATACTTAAAACAAAACATAAAACAAAACCAAGTATCAAACGATACTTAAAACAAACCAAGTATCAAAGCGATACTTAAAACAAAACATAAAACAAAACCAAGTATCAAACGATACTTAAAACAAACCAAGTATCAAAACCAATAACCAAGTACCCGTACCGGTTACATTCCCCAAAACAAAACAACTGTTTAAACAAACAAAACCTAATAATCATCAAAGGCGGATTCCGAGAAACTCATGGCTTCAGTTTCCGCCAAAAATTCTTCATCATAGGTATCACACCAAGGACAAGAGGAAACTCTAAGGAAACACTTACACTCGAAGAAATCTAAATCACAGTAGTCACGAATACCAGATTCGTGCTGTACGTCAATCCAAGCATGGTCACAATCAGGACAGTAGTCAATCCAGAGGATTTCGAAGTAGTCTTCAAGTTGGATAGCATCGCGGTTCAACAACAGTCCAACCACCTGTTGTCGCTGCCTCATATTGAGCTCCACATAGTTTGACATCATTATGGTATTCGGATGTTGATTGGTAACTAGATAAAGTTGTCGAGAGCCTGCTCCATAGCTTGATTCTCCTCATCGCTACTTTCGAACTCTGACTCAAAGTGTGGTGCCCAAAATCCATCTCTAGTTTCGAGTTCTGCGTGCCAT
Organism: Tuber melanosporum; assembly: GCF_000151645.1. Classification (NCBI taxonomy): domain Eukaryota; kingdom Fungi; phylum Ascomycota; class Pezizomycetes; order Pezizales; family Tuberaceae; genus Tuber; species Tuber melanosporum. Next base: position 357,344 of record NW_003298963.1, read on the forward strand.
CGCTCAGTTTCTGGCATTGTAGGTGTCCAGCACATGGTGATATAATTGATTGTCGGGGGGAGGGATTCATTTGGCATGTTGTCTTTCCACCATTCGTTTACCATATCCATAGCGTGCTCAAGTCCTTCCAGTGGTTCCCAACTGTTTTCGCTCGTCGGATATCCTTTCCATTTGACTAGGAATTGATCATTTCCATGCCAAAGGCGATAGTCTCTGATTTCTTCAACTTCCCATTCATCCTTTTTCTCGATGATGATAGGTGCAGGCCGAGAGTGGGTTCTTCCAGGAAACTTGGAGTCGTCATTGGGATGGAATCGTTTGACAGCTGAGGCATGGAAAACTGCAGTATTGCGGCGGTACATGCGTCCATCCATCTGGACAGTGTAATTTTCTGTATGCTCGTCAAAAGATATGACTTTGAAGGATCCTCGCCATCGGGGTTGTAGTTTCTTGCTGCGTCCGACCTTGGTAATAAACATGTTACCGTGTACCATGAGCATGTCTCCTGGTGAGATGGGAACATGTTTGCGCCGTCGTTTCTGGGCAGTAGTGGTGCTTCGGAATCGGGCAGCCTTAACAGCTTGGAAGGCATCGTTCCGAATTGCTTGGTGGCGGTTTAGATGGTCATCGGAGGCAGGGACTGAGGAGTTCTTGAATAGAGTTGTAGGTAGGAGAGGGTATTGGCGGCCAAAGATTGCCTTATATGGTGACATTCCCAGGGTATCTGAAAATCCGGCATTGATATATGCGACTAGTTCAAATAGAGCTGGTTCCCAATTGGTTTGTCGTTCATTGATCATGTTCCTAATCCCGGTCTTGACCTCGCGGATTTTTTGTTCCACTTGGCCATTAGTCTGATGGTGTCCTGGGGCAGCCATAATGTGGTTTATTCCGAGAGAGGTTAGAGTTTGCTTCCAGAATCTGGTGGTAAAGCGGGGATCAGCATCACTGACAATAGATAAGGGGAACCCGTGGGGGGTAAATAAGTGTCGTTGTAGGTTATTCCAGGTGTCTTTGGAGGAGTCGGTAACCTTCATTGGTATTAACCAGGTGTATCCAGAGAATCGATCCACAGCTACCAATATGGTGTCATATCCGGCGGACTTGTTGAATGGTCCTGCGAAATCGATGGCATAGGATTCAAATATTTCACATGGTAGTTGGAGGGACTGAGCTTTCCCTTCAGGAAGTTGTGTTCGCTCCTTATTTGCCTGGCAGAGTTCGCATTGCCTGACAAAATCGCGGAAGTCCTTTCGCATTTCAGGCCAGTAGACATATTCTGAGGCATATTGGAGGTTGCGATCTGCACTATGGTGTCCTTTGTTGTGAATCTCGGATATGACATATTCTCTAATCGTCATTCCATTGAACATATGGCCTTTTGGTACGTATAGGCAATGTTCTCCATAACGGGTGCTGGTAAAGACCATTCCATTGGATATGTTGTAGGGGGCGAGGTCTCCATGCCTGGAGGCATCCATGGCTTTGAAGTAAATCGGGTCATGGCGGTATCCTGCTATCATTTGGCTTCGGAAAGAGGAGGTTAATTCTTCTGTGGTTGATCTAACATCTCGTTCATCCTCGATTAGGGATCCTCTTGTTGGTTCGATAGGGGCTTCCTGTTCCTCAAAGGTTTCGTAGAGTTGACGCTGATGCTCGAGAATAGTAGGGGGTATGACCGAGACAATGGTTTCATTGTTGTATACTCGTAAGGGTCCACCATATAGTGGTTGTGAATCGATCATGGGAGGAGAGGATGGCGGGGCTAACTGTGGGGGTTGTAAAAAGGACATTGCATGCGCGTAGGCTGCTGCTTGTTCGAGTTCTTCAAGGCCTTGGTATCGCGTTGGAGCAGGATTAAGGACATGAGGGTATTGGGTTGACTCATTTCCATCGATCCTTTCTTCTTCTCCTTCTGCGGTATCGAAGCTGGTGTCTTTGGAATCATCAGCAGGTTTATAGTACGGTCGCTGGTATCTGTTGCCGAACTTGATCTCAGTTTGGTGAAAAGGGCAGGTGTCGTGATAACAGTGGGACCAGTGGGTTCTGCTTTGTTCAAGTTCGTGAGGAGGTGTGCTACGGAGCGTGCAATTGTCTTTCCATTCTTCATTAATGTCCTTTCCTCGTTCTGTTCCGGCAGCACTGTACATGGTGTAAGAGAAAGGATTGGAGAGAGCGGCAGAGCTGGCAGTAGCCATTGACGTTTCTTGTTCATAGGAGGTGTCGTCAGGGCTGTCCTCGCTTTGTCTTGTGTGGTCGTGAACAAGGGGAGGGTTTGTAAGGTCTTGATTCTCGTATAGGCGAGAGAGAGCATCGGCTAAATAGTTCGTTCTTCCAGGGGTATAGATGATTTTTGCATCGTATTTGCTGATCTCGCCTATCCATCTTGTTCTTCTTCTTCCCGGTATCTTTTCTGTTTTAAGATTAGTGAGCGGTTGGTGGTCGGTAACAATAGTGAAGGTATTGCCCATCAGGATGTGATTGAAAGCGGCGAGAGCATCAATCACAGCAAGGGCTTCCTTGTCTGTTGTTCCATAGTTCATTTGTGAGTTGGTGAATTTTCTGCTGTGTAATGCCGCCGGCCTGGCCGTTTCATGGGAGGCCCCTTGCCCAACCCATGCTCCAACTCCAACATCCGATGCATCAGTAATCAACCATATCGGTTCTGGTTTACTATAGTCGATAGGTTGAATAACTTTGGTATTTTTAATCAAATCCTTGATGTTGGTAAAGGCTTGGTCATGAGTGTGGGTCCAGGCAAATTCTGCGTTGCCGGTAAGGTCTGTGAGCGGCGCTGTCACAGTGGCGTGGTGTGGGAGGAACTGGGAAATGTAGTTGACTAGTCCTAGGAATCGCATGAGTTCTTTTTGATTCTGGGGTGTTGACCATTCCGTTAAACAGGCTATTTTTCCTGGGGCTGCATGTATTCCTTCATCATCTATAACATGTCCTAGGATATCGAGTTTATCGGCAAACAGGATTGATTTGTTTCTGCTAGCGTAAAATTTAGCTTCCCTAAGTTTGGTACAAACCAAACCTATATGGTAGGCGTGTTCTGTTGTGGTGTTCGAGAAAATGAGGATATCATCAATGTAGACCCAAACAAAGTGGTGGAGGTATTCGCTTAGGAGGTTTTCCATAATTCGCATGAAGGTGGCGGGCGCATTCATATCACCTTGTAACATAACTCGGCTAATGAAACTTCCGAAGGGTGTTTTGCAACTGTTGTAGCGTTCGCTTTCTGGGTCTAATCTGGTTTGGAAGTAGGCATCGCTTAGATCAATCTTACTTCGGAATCTAGCCCGTCCAACTGCATTTAGGATCTGTGTTTGGTTTGGGATAGCGGAGCTGTCCATAACCGTGTTTTCATTCCGTAGTTTGAGATCAACCAAGGGGCGGATTCTTTTGCCATCTGCTTTGGGTTGAACAAACATAGGAGCGGCACCAGGGGCTTCTGCCCGGTAGATGACTCCTCTTCTTTGTTGTTGGTTGATCCAATCACAAAGTGGGCTTTTGTATGCGTCAGGAATAGAGTAGGTGGGTTGGTTCTTGAGATTGGAAGGGTCTCGGAGGCGGATGTGGTGATTCACTTCTCTCATAGGTGGTAGTTCTTCGGGTATTTGATCAGGGAAAACATCAGAATACTCATCCAATAGTCGTAGGGCAATTGTTTCACAGACTGCAGCTCGGTATTCTCCGCTTGTTGGCTTGCATGAGACTCTGACCTTCTGATCTGGGAAATCGATAGTTGATTCCCCACACCTGATTATAGCTTTGTGACGATTCAGGAAGGGCATGCCTATTAGGGCATCGTATTTGGCTAAATTTCCAACCAGCATTTCCTGGGGGGGTAGGACTGCAGAACCAAGTTGAATAGTCGCACTACAGGTTTTATGGCTTGTGGATCGTGATCCTTTTACTGCCATATTGACTGGTATGGGTTGGTTAAGGTCTCGGGTAGGGAGTCCATGGACAGAGACAAAGGCATTACTGATCATATCTCTTCCGATTGCACCAGTGTCGAATAGGACTCGAGCCTTTTTGCCATTGATCAGGATAGTGCCTTTTAGAGCAGTGTGTGTTTTGAATGTAGCTGGAGGTCGAACACTGTTGCATTCCACATCGATGTATCCAATGTGGATCTCTTCATATTCACTGGATGGAGCGAAATTGCTTTCAATATTGTTGGCCGACGCCTCCTTTTTTATAGCCTTTCCTTTTCCTTTCTTCGCAGGACAGTTCTTTGCCATGTGTCCTGTTTTTCCACATTCAAAGGATTCTCCCTTTTGCCGTCTCGATTCTTTGGAGGATTTCTTCTTCTTGAAAACTCGAGGGGTATCGTCTTCAGAGTTGCTGGAGGCTTTGTGTCGTGGCTGGCTGTTCCTATTAGAGGATGTCTGTGTTTTGTAGGCCTTGGTCTCATGGAGAATGGCGTCCTTTCGTTCTGCTCTAGCAATTATTACTGCAATATCATCGCCATCTTCCTCGAGTGGTTCTACCTCTCGCCGGAGGGTAGGGTGCATAGTGTCGTAGAATCGTCGCTTCAGGATGTATTTGGAGATACTTCCTCTCTCCATTCGATCCTTATACATTATCAAGTCCGTAGCCACGTCGGTGATTCGCTTGACATGCGTTCCGTTAACTTGCTGGAGCTGGTTGAATTTGTTGTATAGGAGGTTGTTGGTTATAGAGGATTGGAATCGTCCTTTCAGATAATCGAGAACTGTAGATCCTCCTAATCTTACATTCCCGCCGAAGTCCTTATAGCATTGGTGGTATGCGTCGGTTGCCTTTCCTTCACAGAATGATCCAATGATAAGTCCGGTTGTAGGGTCTTGTACATCTTTTCCTTGTAAGAGTAGGAAGTGTGAGAGTTCTGTGGCCCATCTTTCAAAGGCTTCAGGTTTGAGGTCTTTCCCTTCGCCTGTGAACTTCGCTGGGAGGTGAAGTTTAAACTTAGGAGGTTCAAATGCTGCGGGTACCTCCTCTTCTTCAGGTCTTACCCGAGATTTCCCTCCTCCAGAAGGCCCTCCTCCTGTGCTAGCCATATCTGAATCGCTACTAGATTCGGGGTCGTTTGGGGGTTCGAAGGAAGGCTTCTTTGCTGGAGTGGAAGGGAAGTCTCCTGGAGGTTGTGTATCTTCCGTGTTTTCCGGATCGCCGGGCTCTTTAGCAGAGCGCCGGGGTTGTTTCTTTCTAGTAAGGTCTTGCCGTGGGATTTGCTTCCCACTTCTGGTCGTTAAAGACTCTATCTTGGGTTTGAGATGAAGCCGAATATACTGAAATTCTGCCGCTTCTCTCCGCTAGCGTTCTGAGGTGGATACCGATAGGTTGATCAGGCCTAAATCCGGGGACTGGTTCTTAACCACTTGCTGAGGTTAAAAAAATGTAACGTGTTCGCAAGGTGCTAATCACGTTATCGATAATATATACGATAGTTGGCAGGTGGCCTGCTCTTCCAGAGAGGAGGCGAGAGCTGAGAACTAAAGGAGGCTTCGAGGGTGTACTGAGGAACAAAGAAGTAACCGTTCAACCAAGTATATTGAAATACTGTCTGTCGAAGTCTGCCTTTTCTATCGTAGAAACAGGCGGTCTTTAAATACACAAATCTGTTCATGTCTAGCATGAATGAAACTAATCAAAGGTATCAATTGATACTCTTTGGTAAAACTCTTTAAGTATCAAAGCGATACTTAAAACAAAACATAAAACAAAACCAAGTATCAAACGATACTTAAAACAAACCAAGTATCAAAGCGATACTTAAAACAAAACATAAAACAAAACCAAGTATCAAACGATACTTAAAACAAACCAAGTATCAAAGCGATACTTAAAACAAAACATAAAACAAAACCAAGTATCAAACGATACTTAAAACAAACCAAGTATCAAAACCAATAACCAAGTACCCGTACCGGTTACAAATGAGATGTTAGATCAACTACGGAAGAATTAACCTCCTCCTTCTGAAGCCAAATAATAGCAGGATATCACCATGACCCCATCTATTTCGAAGCTATGGATAGTTCTAGATATGGAGATCTCGCTCCCTACAACATATCCAACGGAATGGTCTATACTAGCACCCATTATGGTGAACATTGCTTGTACATCCCGAAAGGCCATATATTCAATGGAATGACTATTAGGAAATATGCCATTACCGAAATCCACAACAAAGGACACCATAGTGCGGACCATAACCTCCAATATGCCTCAGAATATGTTTACTGGCCTGAAATGCGAAAGGACTTCCATGATTTCATTAAACAATGCGAACACTGCCTGGCAAATAAGGAAAGAAATCTAACTACCTGAAGGGAAAGCACTGACCCTCCAGCTGCTGTGCGAAATATTTGAATCCTATGCCAACGATTTTGCAGGTCCATTCCACAAGTCCGCTGGGTATGATGCTATCTTAGCAGCTGTGGATCGGTTTTGTGGATACACATGGCTCATACCAATGAAAGTTACCGATTCCTCCAAAGACCCCTAGAATAGCCTCCTGTGATACCTATTTACCACGCATAGTTACTCATTATCTATTGTCAGTAATGCTGATCCCCGTTTCACTACCAGATTCTGGAAACAAACCTTGACTTCCCTTGAAATCAACCATATCATGTCTGCTCCTAAACATCATGAAGCTAATGGCCAAGCAGAATGGAAGATCTGTGAAGTCAAGACCGGAATTACGAACGTGATCAATGAACGACAGACTAATTGTGAACCAGCCCTCATTAAACTCACATTATATATTAATACCAGATATTCAGACACCTTGGGAATGTCTCCATACAAGGCAATCTTCGGCCGCCAGTACCCTCTCCTACCTAAAACGCTATTCAAGAACTTCTCAGTCCCTGCCTCCAATAACCACCTAAACCACTATCAAGCAATTCGGCATGCTGCCTTCGAAGGTGTTAAAGGTGCCGATTCCGAAGCACCACTACTGCTCAGAAGCGACGACGCAAACATGTTCCTATCCCACCAGGTGATATGCTCATGGTCCATGGAAACGTGTTTATTACCAATGTTGGACAGAGCAAAAAACTACAACTACAATGGCGAGGACCTTTCAAGGTTTTGTCTTTTGACGAGCATACAGAAAACTATACAGTCCAGATAGATTGACACATATACTGCCGCATTACTGCAGTTTTCTATGCCTCAGATGTTAAGCGATTCCACCCAAATGAGGACTACAAGTCCCTGAAACAATCCAGTCTCGACCCGCACCTATCATTATTGATAAAAAGTATGAATGAGAAGTTGAAGAAATCGGAGACTACCACCTTTGGCATGGGAATGATCAGTTCCTGGTCAAATGGAAAGGATACCCAATGAGCGAAAACAACTGTGAACTGCTAGAAGGACTGGAGTACGTTATGGATATGGTAAACGAATGGTGGAAAGAAAATATGTCAAATGAATCTCTCCCTCCAAAAATTAATTACATCACCATATGCTAGACACCAACGATACCAGAGACTAAGTGATGGCAAATAGAACTCAAAGCCAAGAATGGTTTTTGGGCACCAAACTTTAAGTCGGAATTTGAATGTAGCGATGAGGAAAATCAAGCTATGGAGTAGGCTCTCGATAACATCATCTGAGCACTGTCCTCCATCTGAATACCATAACGATGTCGAACTATGTGGAACTAAAGGTAAGGCTGTGACAACAGCTTGTTGGACTGTTGTTGAACTGCGATGTTATCCAACTTGAAGACTACTTCGCTATCCTTTGAATAGACTACTGTCCTGATTGTGACAACGCTTGCAGAGATATACAGCATGAATCTGGTATTCGTGACTATGGTTATCTGCATTTCTTTGAGTCTAAATGTTTTCTTGGGATTTCCTCTTGTCCCTTGTGTGATGTTTATGATGAAGAGCTGATAGCAGAAACTGAAGCCTTTAGTTTCTCAGACTCCGCTTTTGATGATTATTAGGTTTTATTTGTTTAAATAGTGGTTTTGTTTTGGGGAATGTAACCGGTATGGGTACTCGGTTATTGGTTTTGTTTTATGTTTTGTTTTAAGTATCGCTTTGATACTTGGTTTGTTTTAAGTATCGTTTAATACTTGGTTTTGTTTTATATTTTGTTTTAAGTATCGCTTTGATAATTGGTTTTGTTTTATGATTTGAGTTAAGTATCGCTTTGATACTTGGTTTGCTTAGGTATCATTTGATACTTGGTTTTGTCTTATGTTTTGTTTTAAGTATTGCTTTAAGACTTGGTTTGTTTTAAGTATCGTTTGATACTTGATTTTGTTTTATGTTTTGTTTTAAGTATCACTTTGATACTTGGTTTGTTTTAAGTATCATTGCATACTTAATTAGTTTTACTGAAGTGTATCGATTGATACATTTGATTAGTTTCGTTCATGCTAGACATGAACAGATTTGTGTATATAAAGACTACCTGTTTCTACGATAGAAAAGGCAGACTTTGACGGACTGTATTTCAATATACTTGGTTGAATGGTTACCTCATTGTTCCTCAGTACACCCTCGAAGCCTCCTTTAGTTTTCAGCTCTCGCCTCCTCTCTGGTAGAGTAGGCCACCTGCCAACTATGGTACCTTTACCGATAACGTGACTAGCACCTTGCCAATATGTTACATTTTTCAACTGTTCTGCTATTGTGTTACTCCTTGGATTCTCTACAATAGTACATACCCCTTCGGTTAGGAAGCCCTCCCCCTGTAAGATGACTTTCCTTCAGGTCTATGTGCTTGGGATTTATGTATTTCTTTTATTTTGGGATTGGTGGTATATGCTGTGGTGGTCTGTGGGGTGTCTCGAGATTATGGAATGGGGGTACTTGAATGGGTTACTACTGTGTTGGATGTTATTATAGGATCATATTCAGATGGCAGTAGTGGACTTTTGTATTTTGTATGGGTTACTTGGCTGGTGGGTAGGCTGGGCCGAAAAAAAAGAACTTTCTTTATTGTTAAAGACTTTGTATTTAGTATTCTTATTGCAGCATAGTATAGGCATATTTGAGGTATGGGGCTGGAGGTTTAGTTTGTTGGTAGCTAGTGGTATTCAGGTTGCGCTAATCTGGGGGCCTAGTCTTAGGACTCATCCTATGCCAATATTAGTGGTACAAGTTTAAACAAATTTAGATTAACTTCTAAGTACTTTTCCTATCCTTAAGTTCACCCTGGCTCACAAGTGAGCACTCAAATACTTTACCTTATTTCACTCACGATAAATACTTCATCTACTGTTACTTATTTGTCTTTGTCGTTTTGGGCTGACAGTTAGAAGTTAGTTGTTCTCTCTTTGAAGGTACTTCAGAGTAAGATATCTGTGACCTGGTCTTGGTAATCACTGAGTGTAGTTTTAGGGGAGGAGAGGATCATTGAGAGCTCCTCCTCCATGGATTCCCCTACTCCTTCGAGGATGTCGTACTTGGTTCAGTTCAACTCCTACCTCTGTTCGTCACTTGAGACCACCCCTGTGGCCTTGTCTCTCGTACCCATCTCCGAAACTGACCGTGGCCTTATCCTTACAACAATACGTCCTACATTGCACCCCAGGGGAACATTAGTTTCTTACAGCTTTACCACTGTCATGCTTATCAGAATGTGGTGACCCCGTAGTTCGATGAAGAAGTTAAGCAAATGGTTACTGTTGCGACCATTACTACATGAAAGAAGTGGAGGTTTTAGTGCAGAGTTTTCTAATAGGGAGAGGCTGTTCAGCCACCTATAGCTTGGACAAGGACTCTACCACAAGACTCTTTATTTAGTTCAACTCCAACTACAACTCAGAATACTAACCAGCTCCAGAACTCTCACTCCTTAAAGATTCTCAGACCATCATCCCTGAGTCCTACCTTTCTCTGACCAAGACTGACTCCACTGCTACTACCTATCAGACTAGTTCATAGTCTCTTACCTCTCCTTACACTGTGGATACCAAGCACAAGGTGCCTAGTTTGCATGTCAGGATCCTACCTACAGGACTAGCTTTTTTACCTCGTCCTTCTTGGCCAGGATGTTATCTAGTGAAAGGGATCTTTACAAGACCCCAACATTCAAACTCAATGGCCCTCATGACAAGGAATACAACTCTCCTACTGTTGGAACACACTGCCATATATGGTTGGAATCTTCTACTGAATGATCTGCTAACCTCCTTGCTCCTTAGCGTTTGAGGGTCATTAACTTTGATGAAGGGTGGAAGAAATAAATTGTTTTAGATCTCTCTAGCCTGCTCCTAGACATCTATCATGGGCGCTTGGCTATCTCCTCCACTATGGTACTTCCATCAATTATCAAGGCCACACCTCCTTCTCCATCTCCGCTCGTGACCCAGGATGTTCTACCCATCTCCGAGGTATTCGCTAGAAATACTCCTATGGGTCAGGAAGACAGAGACAACTATGAGGTGACTGGTCTAGGTGACAGCATCCATGCTCCTTCTCTGGCAATGGTTTCTTATCCCTCAGCCTTCGATGAAAGGTTGATCTCCACTCCTGGTAGGTGGCTGAAAGGTTTCCAGGAGGTCCCTTGTCATATCCTGACTCTATTAGAGGTACAACTTCTGGATTCCCAACCTGAGGCTGTCAATGCTGCTTTATACCAAGCAGACTTAATTATGGCAGGCAAATGTAAGATGTTGAATGCTGTTAGGACTTCTTTCCCAGGACTCCGCTCAGGTAGTATAATTCGGTCCATGTTGGCAAACCTGGAGGATGTCTACTGTAGTAATACTTAAACCCTGCTCTTCACAGAATCTGGGTCAATCGAGTATAATACAGTCCATGATGTGTAGACATGGATGAATCATGGCTCTGTATTTGGTAATGAAGATACAGAAGGTAGGGCAAATTACTGGGAATGGTCCACCACTTGGAATGCGCATCAAGAGGCTGACTGATATTGTCGGCAAATAAGGAGAAGAGATAGAAACCCTGCATGGTAAGTTGTCCTCCAGCCGTCGCCCTCTTCCCGCTGTGGCTTGCAGTACTCCTACTGTTTTGCAGGAGATGGTGCTACCCCCTGCCCCCCCTAAAGGTAAAGAGGCCACTATGGTGGCTCCTACTACTAAAGCCCCCTTTACAGAGGTAGCAAAATGAATGGTATATGTATCAAAACTTCCTACTACTTGACAGAACCAGACAACTTCTACCCATCCAACATCAGCTGCCTCCTCCTACCAATCCAGCAGTAGTAGCACCTCCAGTGATGGAGGAGTGGTCCTACATGTAGCTTGTGGTGGCGAAGGCAAATCTGTCCATTGGGAAGAAGAGGGAGAAAAAGATGAGGAAAAGAAGGAGAGAAGAAGATGAGGCAAACACCAGACTAGTGCTGCCAGAAAAAGAAGAAAGACAACTAAAGAATCTGGTAGTGAGAAAGAATCAGCAACCCTGGCTAGGATTCAGGGGAAGGGTACTGACAAACAGGAACAAGTACCCTCTGCTATCTCTCCTGCTTCTCCGTCAATTTTTTCTTAACTCACAGCTATGGCTGGCATTAAAGTAATCACAATTCCGACATGAGAGGAGTTCTATCAGGTTCCAATGGGGCCTCTAGACCCACTCAACTCGGTGTCAGTACTACCGCTATTGTTGTCAACTCTAGATGCTTGAGGGCAGTATATTACTACATGGTTTACTACCTGCAAGGAGGTTACCCTACTAGAGGAAATTGACATCAAGATAATCCTGAACTATATTAATACAACCCTGTGTAACCAGCGAAGGTTTTGGGACAATGCACCAGATATCTGTACAGGACACATCTGGCTCTAGATCGGGTGCATCTTCCTGACCTTAGTAGTCTACTCTGCTTTGAAGCTGAACATTCAACTCAATAAGGCTAGGCTTAACCTGCTCAAGCATCTGTTATTTCCTGAATATCATCTTCTAGAGGAACCTGGAAAAAGTAAGGATTTTCATTTCTGCTATGCTTCTCACTAATACAGGACAGGGGTCGATTTGAAGGGTTAAAGGGTAGACTAGAAGTGTGGCCTTTAATAGGCTCCAGAATAACTTGGAGCAATCCAATACCAGTGTAGTTACCATCTCCTTGTCCAACATTATCAGCTTCATCTTTACTATGAAACAGATCAATGATATAATATGTAGTATCTGCTTTGTAGTGGAAAATAATAAGGTGATTAGAGAACTACTAGCTAAGAGCAGGATCATGTTATAAGTTAGTACTCACAACAACTGGATCATTGAGGAACACCATCCCCTTAAGGTCGGTAGTACATACTTGGAGACTGGCTATTTTGAGGACAACTATAGAAAACCTGTATGCTACCAGTTTTGCTTTAGAGTACACTTCTCCTGATGGCATATGAGTAGCAAGTTTGCTTACCCAGAAGGTGTAGGCCAGGCCTGGGGACACCTAAGGATTCAATGTAGACTCTGCGACTAGATGGATTACTTTGCAGGTCATGAGTATTGCCCAGGTGTTAAGTCATCTTTCCCTGCTCCACCTTCCTCATCGCCCAAGCAGGAGGCATGTAACAAGCCTCCATGGAGTACTATTACAGTTAACTAAACCTATATCCATACCGGTATTAAGAGAATACGGTGGTAGGAATAGTGGTAGACTAGAGTCTACCGGCTAGAGGTACTGTTGGTTAGGTACCTCAGTTGGGCATGCTATACCATACTAAGAAGTATACAGGTACTGGTAAGAAGGAGTAGTTACCCTACTCAGTAGGGTAACCTAAGTAGTCAATTTGGGAGTTACCCTGAATTACTCAAAAGTGAGTCTAGGAAGAGTTACCCTACCTTCAGACTAAAGTTACCCTGCCTTAAGCTATCGGTTACCCTGTTATAGAGCCAAGTTACCCTACCTTCAAAGTAACTTGTTACGCAGGACTTTGGGGGAAGTTACTAGATTATTTATCACTCAAAACTACATAGAGTATTCGAATGTCAGGTTGTACGGATCACTCCCGCACAACCAGTTAAGCTCTGAACAAGCTGTAACTTGGAGGTGTGGTGGCTAATACCCCCCTCCGGCCCTGTTATATCCCTGGCATCATGGGCTACAGCCTGGAGAGTTGCTATAAGGCTAGTAAATGTGTTCTGGTGGCGATACTCTGGTCACACCGTATACGTTCCAGCCGTCCGTCCAATTAGAGGCTGTTCGAAGAATACTTATGAATGTAGAAGTGAACCTGGAGAATGGTCTCCAGGTGGGTTCATGTAAATCAGACCAGAACTGACAGAGTAATACTACTTTGAAGTCTAAGGTAGTATCTGAGGTTACCGAGGCTAGTAGGTGAGGTAACTGAAGTCCATTGTGCTGAAAGTGTAATAGTATTTGAGAATCATTAGGGACTCTGGGACACTAGTCTAAGGTCATGATAAGACCTGTTTCTATGAGAGTTGACTGGGGGTAGCACCTATTGGTAGTCAATCTCTGATGGGGTCTATTGGGGGAGCTACGCAGCCATCATCAGGAATGATATGAAATAGAGTAGAACCAGATAGATGTTCAGGGGGTACAGATTCTTGTAGAAGACTAAGTATATATGGATAGAGAGTTCTATAGTTGGTATCACACCTACTCGGGCATGGCAGCTTTCCACTGACATCTCTACAATATCAAGAGTTTTTACTCCCGTAGTTGCATTGTAAATACAGTAGCTAAAATACTTCTATCGAGTGGAAGTTAGCAAATTACCAGAGTAGTCTAGTTCGCTATGAAGGATCTTTGGTCCAACCCATGGAGGTTAGCTAAACAGCTCAAGGGAGTTGGGTGCTCATGAATACAGAGTAGTGATGGGGAGCAACTAGCAGTATCGGAAATCTACTGAAGTATATGCGAGTTCTCCTCTACTCTGGTAATCAACTACCTCTCGTTATCAGGGCTTAATTGAGTAAAAGCTCTGGCTTAACAATATTAAGTTTTACCATTTTGTTTCTTCAAACTCTACAGTTAAGACTTTTAACATTTATTATATTTGTTCACTTTCACAGAAGAATTCATTTCAGTGTGGTCGCCACCTTAGGATTTATCTTCTCTGAGGGAGCCTCTATTATAAGGCAGAACCACTACTAGGACATGTTAAGAAACCAAGATAACATGAAGGACAGGCAAGAAAGAGTCTCAGGAGATATTACAGCTATGAAACGTCTCCCACATCCAGGCTGGTTGTGATCAACAGTGATGAAGCAGAAATGAGGCCTGTTGCCTTAAGTCAGAAAAGGCCAAGGGTAAGAAGCTAGAACATTTCTCCCCCTCTCCCTCTCCAGTGTGTGGAATTTTAAAAACTACCTCTACTACTAAGGCCAGCTGAAAGGATACTTTCTGGACCACCTGGGATTAGGATAGTCGCTCCCGATTCACCTCTGGCCCTTGCGGCCCGAGTTGATCATGTGAAGCCCTCTTTTAATACTTATTATGACAATGGCATTGAAAATATGGAGGAGCAGTCGGAATTGGGTGTGGGTATTTGGGTTGTTTTCCTTGGTTGATTTGTTTTTTATTATTGAATTTCTGGTTAATTTGGAGAGGTAATATTAGACGGAGACAACTTGATAGACTTCAAGATTGTCTGGGCCAATGGAGATTCATTTTTGTAGATGGAGATTGTCTGGGAAGGCTCGGACTTGGCTCGTTTCGTTTATGACTACTAGGAGCAAAGTAAAGTAGGTAAAGTTGGATAGAATCGTAAAAACAATATTATATTGTTAAGGTCTCTTCTCCGTTGCTTGATGATGTCTAAAGCTTGGGAGGTACTTCGATATTTATATTCCACGTCTGAGTGTTCGCGGACTACATCTATTTATTATACAACTATGTACTTCTTCAATCGTAATTTGCAACGTCGAGTTTTTTTCCAAGGTGCGAATACTTGTAGACCCTGAAAACCATTACACCCGCTTCGGTAATTATGATATTTCTTCTTAGGAAACGTACTGTCCCCAATAGCAATATCCCGATTAGCAGAGTCTTTAGACTTATGGCCTAGTTCTTAAGTTGAACTGAGTTGGCTCCAATTGTCTTCGCCATTGATAAAATGATCAGACTTATCCATGGCTATATCTGCAAAGGTGGTCGTCATTACAACCATCGTAGGTCATTTGATTCCGACCGTTTGTAACTCCATACCCAACCGATAGATTTTCTTTGTATGACTTCCTATTCACTCGCAGGAAGCCACTCCACTAGACTGGTAATTAATCCCTCAGTTGGCAACCTTTGATTGCTCTGTAGGTAGTAGGTTTCAGTAATCATTGTAGTATTTGAGAATCACCCCATAACTACAACATGTTCTGAAACCCAGTTGCAACACTCCGAGAAGTTCGTTGGCTTCTTTGATAGTGTCTTTTGGAGTTCTAGACTCTTCTGGTGTATGCAATTGTATCAGTCTCTAGTAGAGATCCTTTACTATTTGATACCATCTTATTGTGCGAAATCGTCCCGTTACTTACGGCCCATGCCAAAGGTGTCATATCTTTGAAGCCTGATAACTCTCTGAGTAGTTGACGGAATCACTCTGTTACACTTCCTAGGCCTAGCCGAAGGTCCCCTCTCATATATCCTGCGAACAGGATCTGGTCGGACTGACGGCGGCGACGTATACAGTGTTATTCTAACACCTTCAATTCTGTGGTAATATAGTCACAGGACGAAACTGAGATGGATATATATGATGACGCGCAGGCCCTGTAAGGGAGCCGGAGGGGGGTGTTGGAGACCAGAGATTCTGATTCCAAGTGGGGTTACCCTACTTAGAGTGGTTCCTAGGTATCGGTTTCTGGTATTCCTAACAGGTAACATGTATCAATAGATATTGATGGATGAGATTTATTATTTATTATTAAAGAGTCAGGTGTTAAGGTATTTGTTTAGTCCCATATTTGTGGAATTTTTGAAGTGGTTGGGTACAGGAATGGTAGTGCCCATATTAGATATTGGAAGAAGGGTATAAAGAAGGTACTCGCTAGAGTTTACTTTCAACCTAGCTACATCAAGGACCAGTTTGTTGAGTGGTTGGACGAATATGGAAAACCAGACAATGTGTTCTGTGATTTTAACATCACACATCATGACTGGGACTCAATATGGACCACAACAATATGGGTTGACAGTGGCTAAAACAGTGGTTTACAACTATAGCTCATGATATGAACCTAGTCTCTCCAACATTGTCAACCTTCTGAGACATTTTCAGAATCGATCTTTGCCTGCACAAGATACTGTACTTTAAACATCAGTCTCTGGATACAACTGGCTGTGAACACAGTAGTCAAGCCCTCATATTCACAGTTGATATACCTCAAAAGGTGATAGGTTGGAGGCTGGCTTGGAAAAAGGCAGTTTGAGAAAAGGTTGGGAAACAGTTGGATGCCTTACAAGAGGCAGAAGATAGAGAGTTCTGGGGAGGAGTAAGATGTGTAGTGGATGCACTCCCATGGGCCTCTGATAGCAGAGGTCAGTCCAAGTAGTAAACACTAGAGTTGGAAAAGATGAGATTGGATATGGCACAGTTATGACAGTACTCCAAACATAAAAGGGAGTAAACGGAGAATTATAAGCTGGTCAGATGTGCTTATCAGGCTTGCCTGTTGAAGGGCCAAGTTTGAACACATTAGGTGCAAGATAGCAGAGAGCCACAACCCAGACAGCTTTTGATTGGCATGCAAGTTAGAGGCTAAGTGAACTCTTCCCTCCAGGTCTAATCCAGATAGATTCTATACTACTATGCATTCCGACATTAGTGACCTGATTGTACAACCATCGTCTCATGGAGATGCGGCCCATTATGTGAACTCTATGGTTGACATTGATAGTACTTAGAAGATAGAGATTGCCCTTGCTAGATCTTCCATGAATGCAGGCCTGGGTAAGCATAACATAGGTTACTTCTTCCTATAGTTTTGAAAATAAAGAGTTACAGTAATATTATAGCATCTTGTTAATTACGGACTGTTATAATATTCTGGACTGGCATTGGGCAGAAGTGGTTCTCATTCTCAAGCTGGATAAATCCAGGTATGATATTGTCAGGTCATGGAGAATGATACCTCTCCTTCCAACTATACCAAAGATCGTGGAATGTATAGTCTTGTTGTGGTTAGTTGCTTGCCTTGATCTAGGAGAAATACAGTTTGGCTCTCATCAGAAATGCAGGGTCTATGATATTATAGCAGTAGTGTTTGAGCTCCGGTGGCATAATGAAGACTATAAGTGGCTAATCTTGTATATGGACATTGAGGTGAGCTATGATAATATTGATATTGACCTGCAGTCTGATTTCTTGGTAGCTTGAGGTTGTCCTGCACACTTGTGCCAATTTGTTCGGAGATGGACTTCCTGTTGTTGGATTTGCTTCTGATTTAATAGATGCATTTTCTGGGTCAACCATGTCAACAAAAGGGTACTTCAGAGCTTGCCTCTTTCCTCTTTCCTCTTTAGCACCTATGTAATAGATATAGTCACACTATGCAGGTGATATTCTTTCAGTGTTCACCTACTGGTGGCCTCATATATCAATGTTGGGGTCAGCATAGTGGCAGCAGACTCTTCCAATACTACCTGATACCATGCTAGAGAAATATTTGCAAACTATGATCGTATAGCCAGGGCCAGAGGTATGGGGTTTAGTGCCTACAAGACCCAGTAGGTTGGGTTTAGAGATAGGGTATAGGAAGGAATAGACTTGTCTGGAGAGATGGTTTCACCTTCTGAGGACTTGTGGATTCTTGGATACAGGTTTAATATATTTCTTAACTTTTCTTCTCATATAAGGTATTGGTTAGAAAGAGGGTTGTGTAACCAGTACGGGTACTTGGTTATTGGTTTATTTTGTGTTTTGTTTTAAGTAGCACTTTGATACTTAGTTTGTTTTATGTTTTATTTTCAGTATTACTTTGATACTTGGTTTGTTTTAAGTATCGTTTGATACTTGGTTTATTTTATGTTTTGTTTTAAGTATTGCTTTGATACTTGGTTTATTTTAAGTATTACTTGATACTTGATTTGCTTTATGTTTTGTTTTAAGAATCATTTAGATACTTAACTTGTTTTAATAAAGTGTATTGTTTGATACCTTTGAGTAGTTTCGTTCATGCTAGACAAGAACAGATTTGTGTATTTAAAGACAGCCTAATTCTCAATAGATGGAGCAGACTATAACGAACAGTATTTCAATATACTTGGTTGAACTGTTACTTTTTTATTTTCTCAGTATATCTTCAAAGCCTCCTTTAATTCTCAGCTTTGGCCTCCTCTCTGATAGAGAAGGCCATTTGCCAAATATCATACCTATTACTATTAACGTGATTAGTATCTTGCGAACAGGTTACAACTTTTTAACCTCAGTATGTGGTTAAGAACCTGTTACCTGATTTAGGCCTAATTAACCTAGCAACATCCACCTCAGAATACTAGCAGAGAGAAGTGGCAAAAACACACTACATTCAGCGTTGTCTTAACACCAATATAGAGTTATCAATAACTAGAGCTAGAAAGTAGATTCCATAGAAAAACCTTTCAGGAAAGAAAGAACCCTGAAGCTCTGCTAAAGAGTTTGAAAAACCCCAAATATAGAAGCCCTACAACTACCAGCAGAGTTCCCCTTCTATGACAGCAAAGAAACTTACTTTGAAATCTCTGAACAACTCCGAGTCCAGTAGTGAATCAGATTTGGCTAGTATAGGAAGAGGACCTTCAGGAGGTGGAAAATAAAGGACGTGATCAGAAGTAGAAGAAGAAAACCTGGAATCACACGATATATCCAGACTCAATCTCTACCCACCACCCCAGTTCACAGGAGAAGGAAAAGACATCAAACCTGAAGAATTTGATCTATGGACAATAATTCTTGCTCACTACCTCCTCCCAAAGAAAGTAGATGTGGAGAAACCTGTATCTGAACTATACTTATCATCATTTTATAAAGGAAAGGCAATGGATGCTTACCACTAATGCTATAAATAATATGGCAGATACTCAAAGCTAAGAGCAACTACAGTACTCAAATACCCCAAAGACCGATTCCAATCTTCTATCACGAAAGACCTGCTATACAGAAAGTCCAATGAGCTTCAGCAAGTCAATAGAACCTGTATCAAAAGAATCACAGATGTAGTCATGGATCTCTTAATGCATAGGAACCGAATAAAGACAGGAAGTATCTCTAGTTATATCCTCAAGCGATAATTCTACAATGCCATGCAACCAACCTTCTGATGAGAAGTAATGCTACTTGAAGATGATGGCGATAACATGGGAACCATAATACAAGAGGGGGAATGAATAGATGCTATCCTCTATGAAACTAAGTTATACAAAACTCAGTCATCCTCCCACAGTAATAGACAGTCCTAATACAAGTCCTCAAACAACTCTGAAGAAGAAATACCCTGAGTTTTGAAGAAGAAAACAAAGTCTACAAAGGAATCAAGACGCTAGAAGGGTGAAAACTTTGAATGTGGAAAGACTGGATACATGGCAAAGAATTGCCCATCTAAGAAGGAAAAAGGAAAAGCTATTAAACCAGAGGCATTGGCCAATAACATCTAAAGTGATAGTGACAACACCCAATATAGTGAGTATGAGGAAATCTACATTAAATATATCAATGTGGAATGCAACAGTGTCCAACCACCTACTACCTTCAAACCGCACACCACCCTTGAAGATACTATCGTAATCAATAGACCAAAAGCCCACGTTTAGTTTGATACTGGCACAATTCGAAGAGACATGATCAGCAATGCTTTTATCTCTATCCATGGTCTCCTAACTTGAGACCTTAAATAGTCTATACTAGTTAATATGGCTGTAAAGGGATCAAGATCCACAAGTTACAAGACTTGTAGCACTACTATCCAGCTTGGTTCCACTACCTTACCCCCTCAAGAAATGCTGGTAGAAAACCTAGCTAAATACAATACCCTGATTGGGATAATATTCATAAAGCACCATAAGACTATAATCAGATGTGGAGAATCTACTATCGATTTCCCAGAACTAAAGGTAAGAGTCTCATGTAAACTAACAAGAGGAGAATACTGGGCTACAGTCTGTAAAGCCACTGCATAATGCCTACTGGACGAATAGTCTAATATTTTTCCTGATCAGATCCCAGAAGAACTACCACCCATGAGGGAATTGAACCACCATATCTACCTACTGTACCCCTCTAATCTCTATCCTCAACGTAAATAAAAAGCCAATATGCAATTGGATAAACCGGAACCAAAGAAAAGGAATAATCGACCAAGCAGAATTACCAAGTTCTGCACCAATCTTTATCCTACTCAAAGCAGAAGGCAAATGAATCAGCCCCCTAGTTGACCTGAAATAAAGAAATAAAAACATGGTTATGGACAGTTCTACTATCCCAAACCAGATCCAAATTCTGAATGTAGTAGGAGGGGCTAGATTCCAAAGTAAGATTGATATAAGTGATGCCTATTTTCAGACAAGGTTAGATCCAAAAAGCGAACTCTATAATTCAAAATATCTTTCAGAAGTTTTATTAGCCGAGTCATGTTACAAGGTGACATGAATGCACTAGCTACTTTATGTGAATTAAGTAAAACCTGCTAAGTGAATACCACTACAATTTTGTATCAGTAGACATCCATAACATCCTCATTTTCTCCAACTTAGAAAGGAATCATGGCATACAAATTGGTTTAGTATTTCCAAGCTAAAAAAGGCTAAATTCTACCCTA
>NW_003298963.1:378137-380431 GCF_000151645.1 Tuber melanosporum
GCCTACTAGTGTCCCACTCAGGGAGATAACCGTTGTACAGAGGACATGCTCGATATCCTGAGACACATAATAGATGATGAAGGAATACTTGCTACCTCTGGGAAGAGAACCTGTTTAACAGAATGGACAACTCCCCAAAACCAAAAAGAACTTATATGGTTCTTAGAAATTGTTAACTACATCTTCCAGTTTCTACCGCACTGTACCACTATGACTATACCGCTTACGAACCTTACCTGTAATGCAGAATTTATTTGTACTCACACTCATGACCAAGCCTTTGCCAATATTAAAGAATTGATCAAAAACACCAATATTATATGGCCTATCAACTACAACAAACCAAAACCAATCTGGTTGATTACTCTTACATCGGATATCTGAATTGGAGTATGGATTGGTCAAGGACCTTCACATGAAATGGCAAGACTGGCAGTATTGCACAGCAGGAAGTTCACTAATCCACAGATGAACTATAGAACCACAGACATGGAAGCCCTTACAGGGATTGACACTCTTGCCTCCTTCAACCACATCTTGATAAGCAACACCTTTATTATTGTAACCAATCACCAACTCCTCACCAATCTGAAAACCAACAAGGTCCCTAGCCAGAGAAGAATACTTTAAATTGAAGAAAGCAGCAAATACGAAGAAACATTATCTACACTCTTAGAAAAACCAACTATTTAGCTTATACTCTCGCCTGCATTTATGAAAACTAAGGACTCCCATACCCCTCTCTTGTTTATGACCATACAAGACAAAGCAAAGATAGCCCGGATGATACCTTCTATAAATAAGAACTAATGTTGGCTTCTGACTCTCTGTAGCCGGTATGGGTACTCAGTTATTGGTTTTGTTTATGTTTTGTTTTAAGTATCCCTTTGATACTTTGTTTGCTTTAAGTATCGTTTAATACTTAGTTTTGTTTTATGTTTTGTTTTAAGTATCACTTTGATACTTGGTTTGTTTTAAGTATCATTTGATACTTGGTTTTGTTTTATGTTTTGTTTTAAGTATCGCTTTGATACTTAATTAGTTTCACCAAAGTGTATCAATTGATACCTTTAATTAGTTTCGTTAATGCTAGATATGAACAGATTTTGTATTTAAAGACCCCCTGTTTCTACGACAGAAAAGGCAGACTTTGACAGACAGTATTTCAATATACTTGGTTGAATGGTTACTTTTTTGTTCCTCAGTACACCTCCGAAGTCTGCTTTAGTTCTCAGCTCTCACCTCCTCTCTGGAAGAGCAGGCCACCTGCCAACTATCATATCTAATACCGATAACGTGATTAGCATCTTGCGAACACATTACATTTTTTTAACCTCAGTAAGTGGTTAAGAACCTGTGCCCAGATTTAGGTCTGATCAACCTATCGATGTCTACCTCAGAATGCTAGCGGAGAGAAGCAGGAGAATCACGACACATTCAGCTTTGTCTTAAATCCAAGATAGAGTCTTTGATGACCAGGAGTGGGAAGCAAATCCCACCGCAAGACCTTACAAGACAGAAATAACCCCGATGATCTGCTAAGGAGTCGGGCAAACCAGCAAACACGGAAGAAACATAACCTCCAGGAGAATTCCCTTCTACTCCAGCAAAGAAGCCTTCCTTTGAACCTCCAATCGACCCCGAATCCAGTAGCGATTCAGACATGGCTAGCACAGGAGGAGGGCCCTCTGCAGGAGGAAATTCTTGGGCTAGGCCTGAAGAAGAGGAGGTACCCGCAGCATTTGAGCCTCCGAAGTTTAAACTCCACCTCCCAGCAAAGTTTACAGGAGAAGGAAAAGACCTCAAACCCCAAGCCTTTGACCGATGGGCGACGGAACTCACACACTATCTTCTCCTGCAAGGGAAAGATGTGGAAGACCCTACAACCAGACTATACATTGGATTATTCTGTGAAGGAAAGGCAACCAACGCATACCACCAATGCTATAAGGATTACGGCAGAAATCTGAGATTAAAAAGATCTACAGTCCTCGATTATCTGAAAGGACGATTCCAATCCTCTATCACCAACCACCTCTTATATAACAAATTCAAACAGCTCCCCCCGGTTAATGGAACGCATGTCAAAAGGCTTACAGATGTAGCTACGGATCTATTGATGTATAAGGACTGAATCAAGCAAGGAAGCATTTCCCACTACATCCTTAAGCGACGATTCTATGATACTATGCATCCTACCCTCCGACGAGAGGTTGAACCACTCGAGGAAGATGATGCCGATATTGCAGTTAGAATTGTAAGAGCAGAACGGAAGGACGCCATTCTCCATGAGA
>NW_003298963.1:381919-383424 GCF_000151645.1 Tuber melanosporum
TATGGAAAACCTCCTAAGCAAATACCTCCACCATTTTGTCTGGGTCTACATTGATGATATTCTCATTTTCTCGAACACCGAAATAGAACCTGCCTACCATATAGGTTTGGTTTGTACCAAACTAAGGCAAGCTAAATTCTATGCAAGCAGAAACAAATCAATTCTATTTTCCGATAAGCTCGATATCCTGGGACATGTGATTGATGATGATGGGATACACGCAGCCCCTGGAAAAATATCCTGTTTAACCGAATGGACATAACCATGGAATCAAAAGGAGCTCATGCGATTCCTAGGCTTAGTTAACTATATCTCCCAGTTCCTACCACATCACGTCACTGTGACCGCACTGCTCACAGACCTCACTGGCAATGCAGAATTTATCTGGACCCACACTCATGACCAAGCCTTTACCAACATCAAGGAATTGATCGAAAACGCCAATGTTATACAACCTCTCGACTACAGTAAGCCAGAACCGATATGGCTGATTACGGATGCATCAGATGTTGGAGTTGGAGCATGGGTTGGACAAGGGGCCTCTCATGAAACGGCAAAACCAGCGCCATTACAAAGCAGGAAGTTCACTAATTCACAGATGAACTATAGAACAACAGAAAAGGGAGCTCTTGCTGTGATTGATGTTCTCGCCGCTTTCAACCACATCCTGATGGGAAATACCTTCACCATTATTACTGACCACCAACCTCTCACTAATCTTAAAACGGAAAGAGTACCTAGAAGGAGAAGAACAGGATGGATAGGCGAGATCAGCAAATATGATGCAAAAATCATCTATACCCCTGGAAGAACGAATTATTTAGCTGACGCTCTCTCCCGCCTATATGAGAACCAAGAACTTACAAACCCTCCGCTTGTTCATGACCATACAAGACAAAGTGAAAACAGCCCTGACGATACCTCCTATGAACAAGAACCATCGATGGCTACCGCTAGCTCTGCCACTCCCTCCAATCCTTTCTCTGACACCATGTATAGAGCTGCCGGAAGTGAACGAGAAAAGTACATTGATGAGGAATGGAAAGACAATTGCACCCTCCGCAGCACACCTCCTCACAAGCTTGAACAAAGCAGACTCCACTGGTCCCACTGCTACCACGATACCTGCCCTTTTCACCAAACTGCGATTAAATTCGGTAACAGATACCAGTAGCCGTACTATATATCAGCTGATGATTCCAAAAACACCAGTTTCGACACCGCAGAAGGAGTAGAAGAGATGATCGATAAAGATGATTCGGCCCAACCTCCTCATACCTTTAATCCTGCCCCAACACAATACCAATGCCTTGAAGAACTCTAACAAGCAGCAGCCTATGTGGATGCAATATCCCATTTTCACCCTCCACAGTGAGCCACGCCATCCTCTCCTCCTATAATCGATTCACAACCACTATATGGTGGACTCTTACAAGTATACACAAATGAAACCATTGTTTCTGTCATACTCCCTACTATTCCCAAGCATCGCGGCATATTAGGGT
>NW_003298963.1:384163-395601 GCF_000151645.1 Tuber melanosporum
CTTGTGTCCCAGTAGCCTTTATCGCGGCTCTAAGGACCCGGACTGCCCCTGGTCATCATGAGACTAATGGCCAGGCAGAACGAAAGATTCACAAAGTCAAGATCGGGATTAGGAACATGATTAATGAACCACAAACCAACTGGGAGCAAGTCCTTATTGAGCTGGCTGCATATATCAATGCCAGATTTTCAGACACCTTGGGAATGTCTCCATACAAGGCAATCTTCTGACGTCAATACCCTCTCTTGCCTACAACTCTATTTAAAAACTCCTCAGTCCCTGCCTCTGATGACCATCTAAACCGCCACCAAGCAATTCGGAATGATGCCTTCAAAGCTGTTAAAGCTGCCTGATTCCGAAGTACCACTACTGCTCAGAAGCAACCACGCAAACATGTCCCTATTTAGCCAAGTGATATGCTCATGGTACATCAAAACAGGTTCATTACCAATGTTCGACGCAGCAAGAAATTACAACCGCGATGGCGAGGACCTTTCAAAGTCTTATCCTTTAACTAGTACACAGAAAACTACACTGTACAGATGGATAGACGCAGGTACTGCCACAATACCGCAGTATTCCACGCCACTGCTGTCAAATGATTCCACCCAAATGATGACTCCAAGTTCCCTGGAAGAGCCCACTCTCGACCTGCACCTATCATCATCAATAAGAAACATGAATGGGAAGTTGAAGAAATCAGTGACCACCACCTTTGGCATGGAAATGATCAGTTCCTCGTCAAGTGGAAAGGATATCCAACGAGCAAAAATAGCTGGAAACCGCTAGAGGTACTAGAGTACGCTATGGACATAGTGAATGATTGGTGGAAAAACAACATGCCAAATGAATCCCTCCCCCCAACGATCAATTACATCACCATGTGCTGGACACCTACGATGCCAGAAACTGAGCGATGGCATGCAGAACTCGAAGCTAGAGATGGGTTTTGGGCACCATACTTTGAGTCGGAATTCGTAAGCAGCGATAATGAAAATCAAGCTCTGGAGCAGGCTCTTGACAACCTTATCTGATCCCCAATCACTATCCGAATACCATAACGATGTCAAACTATGTCGAACTCAATGTGAGGCTGTGACAACAGATTGTTGGACTGTTGTTGAACCGCGATACTATCCAACTTGAAGACTACTTCGAAATCCTCTGAATGGAAAATTTTCCTAATTGCAATCATGCTTCGGTTGATGTACAGCGCGAATCTGGTATTCATGACTACTGTGATTTACATTTCTTTGAGTCTAAATGTTTTCTTAGGATTTCTTCTTGTCCCTAGTGTGATACTTATAATGAAGAGTTTATAGTACAAACTGAAGCCTTTAGTTTCTCAGACTCCACTTTTGATGATTATTAGGTTTTGTTTGTTTAAACAGTTGTTTTGTTTTGGGGAATGTAACCAGTACAGGTACTTGGTTATTGGTTTTGTTTTATGTTTTGTTTTAAGTATCGTTTGATACTTGGTTTTGTTTTATGTTTTGTTTTATGTATCGCTGTGATACTTAATTAGTTTCACCAAAGTGTATCGATTAATACCTTTAATTAGTTTCGTTCATGCTAGACATGAACTGATTTTTATTTAAAGACCGCCTGTTTCTACGACAGAAAAGGCAGACTTTGACAGACAGTATTTCAATATACTTGGTTGAACAGTTACTTCTTTGTTCCTCAGTACACTTCCGAAGCCTACTTTAGTTCTCAGCTCTCGCCTCCTCTCAGGAAGAGCAGGCCACCTGCCAACTATCGTATCTAATACCGATAACGTGATTAGTACCTTGCGAACACGTTATACTCTCCCTCTGCTCCTTTGTCTTATACCATGTACTGAGCAGCTAGAACAGAATGCGGAAAGGATATAGTTGACCAATAGAAAGACGATTGTACTCTCCACAGTATACCTCCTGATGAGCTTGAACAACACACACTCCACTGGTACTACTGTTACCTCAATACCTGTCTCTTTCACCAGACTTAAATTAAATTTGGCAAAAAATACTAGTGACTATACTATACTTCTGTTGAGGACTTCAAAAATGCCAGCTAGGTACTGCAGAAAAGGAAGAAGAATAACAAACAATAGATGATGCTGATGATGGATTGATTCAACCTCTCCTTACCCTTAATCCTGCCCCAATATGATATCAAGGTCTTGAACAACTCGAAGAAATAGTATTCTATCTGGAAGTAGCATCTTACGTGCACCCTCCACAGCAAATACCTCCATTATCATCTCTCATAATAGTTTGACGACCACTATTCGGTGGACCCTTATGAGTATATAACTATGAAACTATCTTCTCAGTCATACCATCTACTATTCCTGAATATTGCTGACAGCTCTATGAGATCTTCAAAGAAGAAGATAATCCTATCGAGGTAACCAGAGGATCACTCATCCAACATGAAAGTGACATTAGATCAACTATGGAGGAATTAACTTCATCCTTACCAAGTCAGATGATAGCTAGATACCGCCATGACCTAATCTATTTTGAAGCTATAGAAAGCTCCAGATATGGAGATCCCGTCTCCTACAACATATCCAACACAATAGTCTATACCAGTACACGCTATAATGAACATTGCTTATATATTTCAAAGGGCTGTATGTTCAATGGAATAATTATTAGAGAATAGGTTTTCACTAAAATCCACAACAAAGGATACCATAGAGCCGACTGCAATCTCCACTACCCCTCCGAATATGTTTACTGGCTCAAAATGTAAAAAGATTTCTGTGATTTCATCAAACAATATGAACTCCTACATAAGGAACAAATACAACTACCTGAAGAGAAGGTGCAAACCCTGCAGTTACCTTGCGAAATAATCAAATCCTTTGCTATCAATTTAACAGGACCATTCAACAAGTTCACCAGCTATGACAATATTGTTTTAGCTATTGAACAATTTTCTGGATATACATGGCTCATACCAATATAGGTAACCAACTCCTCTAAGTGCTGGAATAACTTCTAGTAATACCTATTTACCCTCCATGGATACCAATTGCCTATTTTCAGTGATGCTGATTTCCAATTCACAGCCAGATTCTGGAAACAAACCTTGTCTTCTCTTGGAATCAACCACTTTATAGTTTCTTTTAAATATCAAGAGACTAATAGCCAAGCTGAACGGAAAATCTGTAAAGTCAAAACCGGAATTCGGAACATGATGAATAAAAGATAGACCAACTGGGAACCCACTCTTGTCAAGCTCGCCGCATTTATCAATGCTGGATATTCGGATACCCTAGGAATGTCTCTATGGGAGGCAATTTTCATCTACCAATATACTCTCCTAGCTATGACCCTATTTAAGAACTCCTTAATCCTGACCTCCGATAATCACTTAAACCACCATCAAGCTATCTGGACTAATACATTCCAAGCTGTTAAAGTTGCACAATTCTGAAGTACAACAACTGCCCAGAAACTACAATACAAATCTGTTTTAATTCTACCAAGTGATATGAGTATGATCTATAGGAATATGTTTATTACCGATGTTGGACACAGCAAGAAACTACAACCACGATGGCGAGGATCCTGCAAGGTCTTATTTTTTGATGAGCATACAGAAAGTGATATTGTCCAAATGGATGCATGCATGTATTACCATAATACCGCCATTTATCACCCCTCCACTACCAAACACTTCTACCCTAATGACAACTCCAAATTCCCAGGAAGAATTCACTCTCGGCCTGAGCCCATCATCATCAATAAGAAGGACAAATAGGAAGTTGAAGAAATCTGTGACCACCACCTGTGGCACAGAAATAATCAATTCCTGGTCAATAGGAAAGGATACCCAATGAGTAAAAACAGCATGGAAATACGGGAAGGACTAGAGCACGCTATGGACATAGTAAGCAAGTGTTGGGAAAAAAACATGCCAATGAATTTCCTACAGCAAACGATTAACTACATCAGGATGTGCTGGACAACAACTATGCTGGAAGCTGAGGGATAGCAACTTGAACTAACAGCCAGATAAAGATCTTGGACATGGTAATGTGTTTGCAAGGTGCTAATCACTTTATAAGTAATAGATACGATAGTTGGTAGGTGGCCTGCTCTTTCAGAGAGGAGGCGAGAGCTAAGAACTAAAGGAGGCTTTGAGGGTGTACTGAGGAACAAAGAAGTAACCATTCAACCAAGTATATTGAAATACTGTCTGTCGAAGTCTGCCTTTTCCATCATGCAATGTGCCGGTCTTTAAATACACAAATTTGCATATATTTAGTACCAAGAAAAGTAATCATAGGTATCAATCAATACATTTCGGTAAAACTAATTAAGTATCAAATCGATACTAAAAACAAAATATAAAACAAAACCAAGTATCATACAATACTTAAAACAAACCAAGTATCAAAGTGATACTTAAAACAAAACATAAAACAAAACCAAGTATCAAATGATACTTGAAACAAACCAAATATCAAAGCAATACTTAAAACAAAACAAAAAATAAAACCAATAACTGAGTACCCATACCGGTTACATTCTCCAAAACAAAACAACTGTTTAAACAAACAAAACCTAATAATCATCAAAAGCAGAGTCTGAAAAACTAAAAGCTTCAGTTTCCGCTATTAGCTCTTCATTATAAGTGTCATACCAGGGACAAGAGGAAATCCTAAGAAAACATCTAGACTCAAAGAAATACAAATTGCAGTAGTTACAAATACCAGATTCATGCTGTATATCTACCCAAGCGTTATTGCAATCAGAACAGTAGTCCACCCAGAGGATATCGAAGTAGTCTTCAAGTTGGATAACATCACGGTTCAACAACACTCCAACAATCTGTTGTCACAGCCTCATATTAAGTTCCACATAATTTGATATTATTACGGTATTCAGATGGAGGACGGTGATTAGATGAGGTTATTGAGAGTCTGTTCTATAGCTTGATTTTCCTCATCGCTGCTCTCGAATTCCGACTCCAAGTATGGTGCCTAAAGCCCATCACTAGCTTCGAGTTCCATCTGCTATCGGTCAGTTTCTGGCATTGTTGATGTCTAGCACATAGTGATGTAATTAATCGTTGAGGGGAGGGATTCATTTGGCATATTTTCTTTCCACCAATGGTTTACTATATCCATAGCATGCTCTAGTCCTTCTAGCGGTTCCCAGCTGTTTTCGCTCATTGGGTATCCTTTCCATTTGACTAGGAACTGATAATTTCCATGCCAAAGGCATTGGTCTCAGATTTCTTCAACTTCCCATTCATCCTTCTTATTAATAATGATAGGTGCAGGTCGAGAGTAGATCCTTGTAGGGTACTTGGAGTCGTCTTTAGGGTGGAATCGCTTAACAGCAGAGGCGTGGAAAACTGCAGTATTCTGGCAGTACATACATCCATCCATCTGGACAGTGTATTTTTCTGTATGCTCATCAAAAGACAAGACCTTGAAAGGTGCTCACCATCGGGGTTGTAGTTTCTTGGTTCGTCCAACATTGGTAATAAACATGTTTCCATGTACCATGAGCATATCACCTGGTGGAATAGGAACATGTTTGCACGTTGCTTCTGAGCAGTAGTGGTGCTCCAGAATCAGGCAGCTTTAACAGCTTAGAAGGCATCATTCCGAATTGCTTGATGGCAGTTTAGGTAGTCATCGGAGGCAGGAACTGAGAAGTTCTTGAATAGAGTTGTAGGTAGGAGAGGGTATTGGCGGCCGAAGATTGCCTTGTATGGAGACATTCCCAAGGTGTCTGGATATCCAGCATTAATATATTCGGTGAGTTTAAAAAGTGGCTTGTTCCCAATCAGTCTGTCGTTCATTGATCATGTTCATAAATCCGGTCTTGACTTCACCGTTCTTCTGTTCTCCTTGGCCATTGGTCTCATGATGTCCAGGAGCAGCCATAATATGGTTGATTCTGAGGGAGGTCAAGATTTGCTTCCAGAATCTGGCGGTAAAGTGGGGATCAGCATCACTGACAATAGATAATGGGTATCCATGGGGGGTAAATAGGTATCATGAGAGGTTATTCCAGGTGTCTTTGGAGAAGTCAGTAACTTTTATTGGTATGAGCCATGTATATTCAGAAAGCTGATCCACTGCTACCAAGATAGTGTTATAACTGGCAGACTTGTTGAATGGTGCTGCAAAATTGATAGCATAGGACTCAAATATTTCGTAAGGTAGCTCAAGGATCGGTGCTTTCCCTTCAGGGAGTTGTGTTCGTTCCTTATTCGCCTGGCAGAATTAACATTGTTTGACCAAGTCGTAGAAGTCCTTTCATATTTCTGGCCAGTAAACGTATAGAGAGGCGTATTGGAGGTGGCGGTCCGCACTATGGTATCCTTTGTTGTGGATTTCGGTAATGACATATTTCCTAATAGTTATTCTATTGAACATATGGCCTTTCGGGATGTATAGGCAATATTCACCATAAGGGGTACTGGTATAGACTATTCCATTGGATATGTTGTAGGGGGTATGGTCTCCATGTCTAGAGCTATCCATAGCTTTGTAATTGATCAGGTCATGGTGATATCCTGCTATCATTTAGCTTCGGATAGAGGAGGTTAAGTCTTCTGTAGTTGATCTAACATCTCGTTCATCCTCAATAAGAGATCCTCTTGTTGGTTCGACAGTGGCATCCCATGCTTCAAAGGGTTCAAAGATCTGTCCGCGATGCTAGGGAATCATGGGAGGCATGACAGAAACAATAGTTTCATTGTTGTATACTCATAAGGGTCTACTGTATAGTGGTTATGAATCGATTAGGAGGTGAGAGGATGTCAGTACCGGCTGTGGGGGATGAAGATAAGATATTACATCCAGGTAGGCTGCTGCTTTTTCGAGTTCTTCAAGAGCTTGGTGTCGTTGTGGGGCAGGATTAAGGGAAAGGAGAGGTTGGATCAATCCATCATTAACTTCATCCATCACCTCTTCTGCTCCTTCTACAGTGTCGAAACTGGTGGTTTTGAAATCATCAGTAGAGATATAGTACAGTCACTGGGATCTGTTGCCGAATTTGATTTCAGTCTGATGAAAGGGGCAGGTATCGAGGTAACAGTAGGACTAGTGGAGTCTGCTTTATTCATACTCATGAGGAGGTATGCTGTGGAGGATGCAATCATCTTTCTACTCATCATAAATGTCTTTTCCACATTCTGTTCTGGCAGCTCTGTACATGGTGTAAGAGAAAGGATCAGAGGGAGAGGTAGTACTGGCGGTAGCCATCCATGGTTCTTGTTCATAGGAGGTGTCGTCAGGGCTCTCTTCACTTTGTCTTGTGTGGTCATAAACAAGAGGAAGGTCTGTGAGTCCTTGATTCTCATATAGGTGGGAGAGAGCACCAGCTAACTAGTTCATTCTTCCAGGGGTATAGATGATTTTTACATCATATTTACTGATTTCTCCTATCCAGCATGTTCTTCTCCTTACAAGAACCTTTTCCCTTTTGAGGTTAGTGAGAGGTTGGTGGTCGGTAACAATGGTAAAGGAATTGCCTATCAGGATGTGGTTGAAAGCGGTAAGAGTATCTATCACTGCAAGGGCTTCCTTGTCTGTAGTTCCATAGTGCATCTGTGAATTAGTGAACTTTGTGTTGTGTAATGCCATCGGCCTTGCCATTTCCTGAGAGGCTCCATGTCCAACCCATGCTCCAACTCCAACATCTGATACATTGGTAATCAGCCATATCGGGTCTGGTTTACTGTAGTCGATAGGTCATATAACATTGGTGTTTTTAATCAATTCCTTAAGGTTGTTAAAGGCTTGATCATGAGTGTGGATCCAGACAAATTCCGCATTGCCAGTAAGGTCAGTGAGCAGCGCTGTCACAGTAGTGTAATGAGGTAGAAACTGGGAGATATAGTTGACCAATCCTAAGAATCACATGACTTCCTTTTGATTCCGGGGTGTTATCCATTCTGTTAAACAGGATATTTTTCCAGGGGCTGAATGTATTCCTTCATCATCTATTACATATCCTAGGGTATCGAGCTTATCAGCAAACCGAATTGATTTGTTTCTGCTAGCATAGAACTTAGCTTCCCTGAGTCTGGTACAAACCAAACCTACATGGTCGGTATGTTCTGTTTCAGAGTTTGAAAAAATGAGAATATCATAGATGTAAACCCATACAAACTAGTGGAGGTATTCGCCTAGGAGGTTTTCCATAATTCGGCATAAATGTCGGGGGTGTATTCATATCACCTTGTAACATAACTCAGCTAATAAAACTTCCGAAAGAAATTTTAAAACTGTTGTAGCGTTTTCTGTCTGGATCTAACCTTGTCTGGAAGTAGACATCACTTAGGTCACTTTTGCTTTGGAATCTAGCCCGTCCAACTACGTTTAGGATTTGAGTTTGGTTAGGGATAATGGAACTGTCCATAACCGTGTTTTTATTTCGTAGTTTGAGGTCAACCAAGGGGTGGAATATTTTGCCATCTGTCTTGGATTGAACAAACATAGGTGCGGTACCTGGTATGTCCGCTCTGTAGATGACTCTTCTTCTTTGCTGTTGGTTTATCCAGTCACATAGTGGGTTTTTTTATGTGTCACGAACAGAATCGGTGGGTTGGTTCTTAAGATTAGAGGGGTCTCGAAGATGGATGTGGTGGTTCAATTCACTCATAAGTGGTAGCTCTTCCATAGTCTGATCAGGAAAAATACCAGAGTATTCATCCAATAGGCGTTGGGCCGTTGCTTCACTGACTGCGGCTCAGTACTCTGCCCTTGTTGGTTTGCATGAGACTCTAACCCTCGGGTCCGGAAAATCGATGGTTTATTCCACACATCTAATTATGGCTTTGTGGCAGTTCAGGAATGCCATCCTTATCAGGGCATCGTATTTGGCTAGGTTTCGAACTAGCATCTGCTGAGGAGGTAGGATGGCAGTGTCAAGCTGGATAGTTGCGCTACAAGCTTTTTGGCTTGTAGATCGTGAACCTTTTACCGCCATATTGACCAGTATGGGCTGGTTAAGGTCTCGAGTTTGGAGTCCATAGACAGAGACAAAGGCATTGCTGATCATATCTCTCCCAATTGCGCCAGTGTCAAATAGGACCCGAGCTTTCTTGCCATTGATCAGAATTGTACCTTCCATGATGGTGTGTGTCTTGAAGGTAGCCGGTAGTCAGAGAATGTTGCATTCCACATCGATATATCCGATATGGATTTCCTCATACTCGCTGGATTGGGTATTATCACTATCGCTCTCAATATTGTGGCCAGATGCCTCTTACTTGATCGCCTTTCCTTGCCCTTTCGTCATTGGGCAGTTCTTTTCCAATGTGTTCTGCCTTTTCACATTCATAGCATTCTCCTTTCTGTTATTTCAATTCTTTGGAGGATTTGGTTTTCTTCTTGAAAGCCCATAGGGTATCATCTTCAGAGTTGTTGGAGGTTTTTGTGTCGAGGTTGCCTATTACTGCTAGAGGATGTCTGTGTCTTGTATGCCTTGGTTTCATGGAGGATGGTGTCCTTTTGTTCTGCTCTTACAATTATTTCTGCCAGAGCATCATCAACGTCCTCAAGTAGTTCTACCTCTCGTCGGAGGATAGGGTACATGGCATTATAGAATCGTCCCTTAAGGATGTAACTAGAGGTACTTCGTTTCTTTATTCGGTTTTTATACATCATCAGATCTGTAGCTACATCTATGGTTCTCTTGACATGCATTCCATTACCTTGGTGGAACTGGTTGAATTTGTTGTATAGGAGGTCATTAGTGATAGAGGATTGGAATCGGCCTCTCAGGTAATCGAGAATAGTGGATTCTCTTAGCCTTACATTTCCTCCATATTACTTATAGCATTAGTGGTATATGTCGGTTGCCTTTCCTTCACAGAATGATCCGGTAAATAGTCTGGTTGTAGGGTCTTCCACATCTTTACCTTAAAGGAGAAGGTAGTATGTGAGTTCAGTTGCACATCAATCAAAAGCTTCAGGTTTGAGGTCTTTTCCTTCTGCTGTGAATTTTGCTAGGAGGTGGAGTTTGAACTTAGTGGGTTCAAATGCTGTGGGTACTTCCTCTTCTTCAGACCTAGCCTTAGACTTTCCTCCTCCTGAAGGCCCTCCTCCTGTATTAGCCATGTCTGATTTGTTACTGGATTTGGAGTCAATCAGAGGTTCAAAGAAAGGTTTCTTTACTAGAGTAGAAGGAAATTCTCATGGATGTTGTGTCATCTGTTTTTGCAGATTCTTCAGGCTCCATGGCAGAGCCCCAGGGCTGTTTCTTTCTCGTTAGGTCTTGCTGTGAGATTTACTTCCCAATCCTGGTCCTCAATAACTCTACGTTGGTTTCAAGACGAAGCTAAATGTACTGTGATTCTGCCGCTTCTCTCCACTAGTATTCGGAGGTGGATATCGATAGGTTGATCAGGCCTAAATCTGAGAACAGGTTCTTAACCACTTGCTGACGTTAGATAGGAAATGTGTTCGCAAGGTGCTAATCATGTTATCGGTAATAGATAATATAGTTGGTAGGTGGCCTACTCTACCAGAGATTGCGAGAGCTAAGAACTAAAGGAGGCTTCGTGGATGTACTGAGGAACAAGGAAGTAACCCTTCTACCAAGTATATTGAAATACTGTCTGTCGAAGTCTGCCTTTTCCATCGTGGAATCTGGCAGTCTTTAAATACACAAATCTGTTCCTGTCTAGCATGAATGAAACTAATCAAAGGTATCAATCAATACACTTTGGTAAAACTAATTAAGTATCAAAGCGATACTTGAAACAAAATATAAAACAAAACCAAGTATCAAACAATACTTAAAACAAACCAAGTATCAAGGTGATACTTAAAACATAACATAAAACAAAACTTAGCATCAAATGATACTTAAAACAAACCAAGTATCAAAGTGATACTTAAAACAAAACATAAAACAAAACCAAGTATCAAACAAAACTTAACTCAAACCAAGTATCAAAGCGATACTTAAAACAAAACATAAAACAAAACCAATATCTGAGTACTCGTACCGGTTACCGGCACCATACTTCAAGTCAGAATTTGAAAGAAGTAATGAGGAAAACCAAGCAATGGAGCAAGTCCTCGACAACCTTATCTAGTTACCATTCACTATTCAAATACTGTAATGAAGTCAAACCATATAGAACTCAATGTAGGCCTGCGACAACAGCTTGTTAGACTGTTGTTGAACTGCAATATTATCCAACCTGAAGACTACTTCGCTATCTTCTGGGTAGATTACCGCCCTGATTGCAATGATACGTGTCTAGAGGTTCAACACAAATCCGATATTTGTGACTACTATGACCTGTATTTCTTTGAGTCTTGATCTTTTCTTAGGATTTCTTCTGTCTCTGGTGTGACACTTATGATGAATAACATATAGTAGAAAACAAAGCCTTTAATTTCTCGGATTCCACTTTTGATGATAGTTAGATTTTGTTTATTAATACAGTTGTTTTGTTTTAGG